>NC_133622.1:84354981-84522481 GCF_048593235.1 Sminthopsis crassicaudata | reverse complement strand
GGGGGGAGATATTAGTAACTGGTCATGAGAAGAAAAATCAGATAATTTTGTTGACTTGCCTTAAACAACAAAGACATTCTCCTGGCAAATAGACACCAGGTAAAGTTAAACTGCCTTGGGCAAAAATAGGACAGCATTAGCATTTTCAAAGAGGTATTCATGGCATGATAAATGAAGCTAAAGTGATTGATGAACTTGTCTATTCATAATATAGACCTTTACTGTTATATGTTCCCATGAAAAAACATAAAGATTAATGCTTTTTTTTTTCCTATTGGTGGCAATAATAGATTATATAGTATAGGAGATTTTAAGGAAAAAAAGTAGAAGTTGTATTTGTGATTTTCAGTAGATTTAAGGAATCTGATTATTAATAGAAGGAAATGAAGTTTTGGAGTCAGTATTTTCTTCTAATCTCTTTGCTTCCTATCAACTGTTAAGGGAGAATCATATATTTAGAGCACAAAGAGACCTCAGAAGTCATCAAATCCATCACTTTTTTATTGATGAAGAAACTGAGGCACATAAAGGTTAAAGGACCTACTCAGGTTCATATAGCTTTTAAGTACTTCAGATTTAATGCTCTATCCATTATACCATGCAGTTTCAATACGTTGAGTGATTTTGGTAAAATTCAATTCACTACTAAAGAATAATTACATAAAATCTATTTTTGATCCAGGGATCTATGATGTCAGGAAAAGAGAAATGGGCAGGAATTCAAATGACATGAGTTCTAGTTACTCTGAAATTTACTGGCTGTGCGATTTAAAGCAAGTCATCTTACTTCCCCGGGTCTCAGTTTCTTTATCTAGGAAGTCTAGGTGACAGATGAACTCCCAGATTCCTTCCAGTTCTAATGTCCCATGGCTCTATGACTCTAAAATGGATTTCAGTGAATTTTGATTTATAGGTAGAACTTACAGAGATTGAAAATTGCACTAAATCAAGTTGACAATGAGTAGAACTGTGGATTTTGAGAACATTGTGGTATCTGACCAGAACTGGCCAAATAAGAATATTAAAAAAGAAGAATTAAATATTGACTATAAAGAAAAACTAAAACCATAGAGAGAGACTGCAATTCTCACCCTCAACCCCCCCCACCCAGTCAGGTTCTTAGAAATCACTGTTTCATACATGTCCCCAAAGGGTATTCATCACAAGGTGTTTTTTTTCTCCCCAAATTAAATATGTATAGGCTTTAGAATGTTGTGGTATTTAGTTCATGACCTATGGATGTTAGTCAGTCATCATATATGGGTGGTACAGATGATACAAAAACATAATTTTATGCTATTGTTTCATTCTTTTCTTGCCTACTGTACTACAGGGTGCAGCTTTAATAAAGTCTTTGGTTATAGAGATGGTTAAACTGGTTAAACTGGAAATGCACATTCCATCTCTACCCACTTATTCCAATTTTAAAAGAACAAAACTCAACAGAATAACATTTTGTGGTTATGGGAAAAAATCCATTTCTAATTTGATTGTCTTATTTGATTGTCCACTAGCTAACTACATGAAAGGAAATAGGCAGGACCAAGTAGCTATCATAGGATCTTAGATCCACAGCTAGAAGGAACTCTAAAGGTCATCTAGCAGCTAGGTAATCTCCTTGCATGGAGTTCTGGGTCTAGTTAGACCTGAGTTAAAATCTAGCCTAAGACACTAATCTGTATGATTCTTAATTGGTGTTTGCCTCAGTTTATCCAACTGTAACATGGGGTTGATAACAATACCTATCTTGTAGGATGGCTATGAGAATCAAATGAGATAATATTTACAAAAATACTATGCATAATGTTCAGTACATAAGAGATATTTTATAAATGCTTATTCCCTTCCCTTCCCCCTTCTAATCTAAGAAAAAAACTACCTCACTTCTCTCTCCCTTTCATTCTGTCTGTCTCCTTTCCTCCTGCTCTGTCTCTTTCTACCTCCCTTGATTCTTCTCTACTTGTTCTCCCTCCCTGCCTCTCTTCTTCTCTCCATCCCTCTGTCTGTTTGTCTTCTTTCTCTTTCTCTGTCTGTCTCTATCTCTCTTTCCCCCTTCCCTCTCCTTCTTCCTTTTACCTGTGTCTGTTAAAGGCTTTTTCCTTTCAATGACCCAATGGCATTGCTTTATAAACTTATATCTTTAAATATGAGAAATGATAGAGAAATGAGAAACGAGGAAGCCAAGTGATTTGAAGTTGAAAAATTTATAAAGATCAGAGGCGGGATTTGAACCTAGTGCTCAGATTCCTGACACCGGTTCAAGAAATGTTTCTACTGGATCAATGAAGTGAAAATATTAGAAGGGACAATACTAGAGAGGGACTAAGCATTTGCATAAAAAATAATCACTTTTTTTTTGGCAGGACCCTTCATAACCTGACCCTGCCCTACCTTTCTAGCTTTGCATAATTTACACCTCATCATGAGTCCAGTATCCAGTGACCATGCCTTCTTGCTGTTCCCAAAACAAACTATGCTAGCTCCCAAATCTTTGGCATTTTTGCTGGCTCTCTCTCATCTCTACCTTCTGAGTTCCTTCAAGTCCCATCTAAAATCTGATCTTTGACAGAAAGCCTTTGCCAATCCCCCAAACCCCCTTAATTATGCCTTCCCTAAATTCATTATTCCATATTTATTCTGTATATAGCTTAATGTACACAGTTGTTTATATATTATTTCCATGTTATCTTAAGCTTTTTGAGAACAGAGACTCTTTTTCCCTCTCTTTATATCACTAGTGCTTGGCACTTGAAACAATTCTGGATGGCATTACCACTCCGAACCAGGTATCTCATCTCTCTGTCTCTGTCTCTGTCTCTCCTTCCCCTTCTTCTACCCTGTACCTATTAAAGGCTTTTCCCTTAAGCCTTTCTATGATACACAATGGCACTGTTTAGCCACGCTATATATTTATATATAAATGTATATAATATATATATATGTATATGTTTATATATAACAACAAAGCTATATTCTGATGTCCAAATAGTAACTAGCAAAAGAATCCAATTGAATGGATCTAGTGTCCCATTGCAATTTGGGAGGAAAATCTGGGAGGAATGTTAATCGACAGCGATCATTTTGTCAATAATTTTAGACATCAGAACTGGTTTTGAACCTATTTTATCAATTCATTATAACCATACAATTTTGCATTAATTATTCTGAATTTATATAACCTAGCCTCATCACTTTTCAAAGTGCAGAGGGCCTTCAAAATAAGAAGAAAACATGATCCCTGGCCTAAAAAAGGCTTACAGTCTAAATGAGTAGACAAAGTAGACTGTTCATAACAGGTGTCTTACAGTTGTTTATTCACTTAGACTGTTTATGAGCTATTACTCATAATTTCCTTGTGAATCAACACAGCACATCTGGAAGAACAAAACCTCCTACTAACAAATAAATTCCTAGAGTGTAGGTGCCACACAATAGTGCAATTAATTCATGTGGGCATTTTAGAGGGCTTTACAAAAAACACTCAAGGCATCTAGAGGTTGAAAAAGTCAGTGTCAGGGCAAAGACCAGAACTTTGGAATTTATGATTCCATTTTAGTACTTTTCTGCAATTAAATCATGACACTTATAGAGATGACCCATGTGCTCATTAATCCTTCTGTTTCCCAATGCATTAGCCAATTGTGACTTAAGAAGACTGATGATGAAACTTCCCTCCCACCTCTCAATAATGAATGATAGGTACCAAGCAAAGTATCAGTTGTCAGCCGTGGAACAATGTGTTGGTTCGTTTGGCTTACTTGTAGGTACTTCTTAGCTGTTGAGATGTATCTTGATGCTACTCAGCTGAGGATTTGAATTTCCCCAGAAGGCTATATTGGATTGTGGAGGAGAGAGATAGGGGAGGAAACTGATCATCAATAAACTATTATAAATATGATATTCCTAGGAATCTCTTTTTTATCTAAATTCCTATTTGATAGCATATCTATTCCTTTCTATTCAAACTTGGGCAAGTCATGACTTTTCTGGGCCTTGATTCTTTCCTCTGAAAAAAGAATATCTCTCAATTTCCTTTTATAGCTTTGAATCTATGCTACTATGGTGTACCTTCTCAATTACATAAGTAATTGAGAATAGTAAGTAGTGCAATTTCAATTTTTTTGATGATGAGTGGTAGTAGTTTTATAACCAAAAAATTTGTATATACTAAAAATATTTGCTATTCCAATTAATATAGCCAATGATTTCAAATCATATTCATTTCAGAAAATTCTACTAAAACTAAAAAATATAGGGGCAACTAGGTGGCACAATTGATAGAGTACCAGCCCTGAAGTCAGGAGGACCTGAGTTCAAATCTGGTCTCAGACACTTAACACTTCCTAGCTGTGTGACCCTAGGCAAGTCACTTAACCCCAGCCTCAAAAAACAAACAAACAAAAGATATGCTCAGTCTCTCCTAAATCTTTGTATTATGACATCCTTGATGCAAGACAACTTGGAAAAGAAATTATTTCTTTGTTTATGCTTCATTTATTCTATTTTTCTATGTGGAAAGAATAACTTTAACAAGCAGTTTAATAAAAAGAACTTTATACCTTTCTTTTAATCTACCCTACTAGTAACAAAATCCTCAATATTGAAATATCTAAAGTTTCAATGACTTGTTCTAAGTCAGAGAAGGGGTCACGACACCATAGTAATTAGAATCCTAAGTCCTTGGAAATTAAAAAAATTATCCGATAATATCAGTAACTTAAGATAACTATCTCAGCTTCAGATAGTATCTTTCTATTGTTAATCAGAAATCTTTAATGAGAATAAAAACCATGGTAATATTTTGATAGGGGGAGGCACTAGACTTGGGATGCTATAGACTCTCAGAGGAGGACATTCTGGCTATCACTGCTTTTCTGTAACTTAAAATCTTAACTCCAATAGTTAGAACACTGAGGGAATAACTGAGGGAATAAATGACTTGCCCAGAGAAACACAGCCACTAGATATAAGAGATAGGATTTGAAGTGGGATCCCGAGGCCAAATTTCTTAGTATTACATCACTTCATCTCATGTCTTCCTGAGATGAAACCATAGTTTTGAAAAATAACTTTGAAATAAAAGTTTTGAATTTTGCAAAATCTATATATTAACAAACTATCATATATAAGATTACAAAATTTTGAGCCTGAAAGGACCTCTCTAGAATTTCATCTAAAAATTCAGGTTTTTACATGTTTGCCATATAGGTTTATTCTTGGTGTCTGAGTGTCCTTCCCCACTCCCTAACCCCAGCCCTTCCCTGCACCTCATCCTTTAAGCATTTACTAACTGCATGAAGATCATCCCAGCCAGATCTGCCAAGTTTTCTAAGAAGACTGGGACAGACACTGCATTAGCAGCTGCTTAAATAGCAGTCCCTAGAGAATTTCAGCTGCCAATATACTAGATGTGTATTTTGAGTGAGAATATTTTTAAAACCTTAAACCACATCTTATACACCATGATACAAAGTAATGGTACTGTGAATCTTTGTGCCTAAATTGATTCACTTTTGTGACTTCCACTTAGTTTTAAATTTCTCATTTCTATATGTATGCTATGTGCTTTCCCTTACATTTCTCTGTTCAAGGATTGAGATAACTGGGATCTCTGTGTGTTTTAGTCTTCTTATCTGTAAAATTAGAGTGACAGACTGTCTTAGATGACATCTAAAGTTTGCTCCTGCTCAAAATCGATGATCTTATGATGGGGGAGGTGGATGAATCACTCAACTCCTACCCAGGGTGGCTTTACCCCTCCCCCCAGTCATCCCTTAGTTCTGCAAATCAAGCAAAGAGGAAGCTATGTTTACAGTAGTGATTCTCAAATCACAGCTTTCTGGTGTCTAATTTTCTTGGGGACTTTCTGAAATTACCTTGCATTACAAGCAAAAAAAAATTAATTTACTTTAGTCTTAATTAAATACAAACTATATTCAGTACTTTGGAAAATGAAGAGTACGAAAGTTAGTTTACAGGTAGCAACA
Source organism: Sminthopsis crassicaudata (assembly GCF_048593235.1). Lineage (NCBI taxonomy): Eukaryota > Metazoa > Chordata > Mammalia > Dasyuromorphia > Dasyuridae > Sminthopsis > Sminthopsis crassicaudata. The sequence continues at coordinate 84,516,494 of NC_133622.1, read as the reverse complement.
GTATTTCTATACAGTGTATTTCCCCCCCCCCCTTTTTCTATATTTCTCTAATTCTTATAAATATTTCCTATATTTCTTCCTTTTCTTTTCTTTCCCTCTTCATTTCTTTCTCCCTTCCTCCTTCCCTCTCTCCTTTTCTTCCTTCCTACCTTCTCTCCCTCCCTCCTTCTTTCTCTCTTTCTCTTTTTCTTCCTTCTTTCCTTTCTTCCTCTTTCTTTCCTTCTTTCTTTCTTTCATTCCTTCTTCCTTCCTTCTTTCTCTCTCTCTTTCTTTCTTTTCTCTCTCTCTTTCTTTCTTCCTCTGTCTCTGCTTCTCTCTCTCTCTCTTTCTCTCTCTCTCACTTTCTCCTTCTTTCCTTTCTTCCCTTAACAGCTAACACAATGTGCTGCACACAGTAGGTGCTTAATATGCTTTTGGTTGTCCTTGGATGTTTTCAGGTACAATTGCTAAAACCAATATTTATTATACTTAAAAGGTACTTAACACATATCTTCAGTTTTTGAAGTATTTATCAAGATACCTCTCAGTTTCAAACAGCAGAAAAAAAGACAAGTCCAACACATATTTTACTCACTGGAAAAAACTCAGAGATGCCATTTCCCTTTTACTTTTGGTGAAAGTGAGCAAAGTGAAAACTTTTTACTATTTTTCTTTGCTCATTTTTTTTTTCTCCCAGCTTTCCTAAAATCTCTAACATGCTTCTATTCTGAAGTACTCCAGCACTGACTTCCTTATTTGGTTGCTGGAACTGTTCTTTGTCTTGTTCAAACATTCTGCTAAAGTTGCAGGCTCTCCCTCTGCCCTCCTCCCCCTCTTTCTTCCTACACTCTCTCTTCTTTTCTTCCTACACACACACACACACACACACACACACACACACACACACACACACACACGAGTCTGGCTTCAACAGGTCATCGTGACTCAGCCGCCTTTGTAGTTCTCTTTACCAATCACACATCAGTTATGCCCATTTAAGGAGTATCTTTCCTTCTGGAAATCGTAAGAGTGCCAGGGAACTTTCAGCTGTTTGAAAAGATTGCTATGTTGCACACACTGTAAGATCACCACGAAGCATGTATTTTTTTCAATTATGTTTTTTATTTTACAAAGTATGTATTATTATTGTGATTATTTTAAATCAAGGGGAAAAAACAAACCACAATGTACAGTTGCCTCATTATTGATTACTTTAAGCCTTAGTTATGCGGAACTCAAGTTTGGCTGAGATATAAAACAACTTTTAATTTTCCAAAAATGACAGTATGCACTGATTAATCTAGAGGGTTGTTTTTATTTTTTTTTTTAAGTTTAAAAACCATAACATCTGTAGAACGAAACTCCAAGAAAGCAAACCAGAGCTCCGGGACATTAATGAAAAGACATACACCTTTCAGTAAATGATTTCCTCTCTGCAGGCTGGAATTGAAAACCAGGTAGGCATGCAGAAGTGCTAAGAGTTATATTCATATTTTCTTGCTCAGCTGACCCAAATGTTCTGCTCTCTGCATTCCCTATTTAAGAAAGGAGCTGTGATGGCTGCATCCAATAAAAAAACCCAAAGCTTCTGTCCATCTAAACAAATGAAACTTTTCCTCGTGCCTAGCACGTAGCATCTTGATGCCTGGGATAAACGGGATCATGACTTTATTTTAAACAAACACATCATCAACACTCTAGTGTGAAAGCTGAAACAAAGTAAGATGAACAGAGGTATTTTTCAAGATCTCAGGCATCCTGTAGTTAGTTCTAGTCTGTTTCAACTGAGCAATTAAGAATGGGCAGTTTCCCCAGACTTCCTTTAAGTCATCAAATTCTCAAACTACTTTTCTTTAAAATAGTGCTTTGTATATGGGAGTCAGAGCGACCCCTTTAAACTAGATCACTTAATGAGAACACTGTTTCCCCCTCTTTCCATAAAGACTCTCCTAATTCTCTACCAATAATGATCTTTTACCTCAGGTTCACATATAACACTTGGTTTTTCACTTCCTCAATAAACTTATCATGTAATGTTACATAGTACAGTTATTTGTATCTATGTCTTATTCCCCCACTAGACTTGAGACTTGATGAATCATAGCTAAATCCCATACTTTCTGCAGGGGCTGACAAGACCACTACCTACCACATGCTTAATAAATGAATTGGAGAATGAATGAATGATTGTGACTGGATGGAGCTGTGATTTCCAGATGAAGGATCTCCTTCTATTGAAGGCTAATATTTTCTCTATTACTTACAATCTCAGAGAGCTGCCAGTAGGTGTTAGAGATAAGTCCTGCACTCCAATTTTCTTGGCTTTGAGGGTGGCTTTCTACCAGTACCACGGATAGAAATTAACTAGAAAGAGCAATCTTCTTTGACTCCTCGTTTGCCATAACTGGTCTTTGCCTTCTATACCTGTGATGCTTGTATATTAAAAATAACCACTGTTTATTGAAAATTTACTATGGGCAAGGAAGGTGCCATGCAAGGTTCATTAACTAGCGTTAACATTCATCAGATCACAGGCCGGATGTCAAAACTTAGCTTCTTATTTTACAAATAAGGAAATTGAGTTGTAGAGACCCTTCTTTTCTTTAGTTGCTTTTTTAGTACTATGACCATCCCAATATCTTTTATCTCTTATTCTAGGGACTCACTTTTCTTTCTTTGTTATCACGGAGAAACTATTTAAATTCACCATAGTGACTGTGGTGGAAATAACATTTGATTCACTTAATTTCCAAAGTGTTTGACTTTTCACATTTGAGTCAATCTGGGCCAGCGCAGACCCAATCACAGACTTAGAATGTTAGAGCTGGAAGGTTCCCTACAATCAGATTTTTTTTTAAATTTAATAAATTGGCTCATCAGATACAGAGCTGGATGAGATTTAGAGGTCATCTATAATGAGACCCTTCATGCTAAAGAATGGAATCTGAGCTCCAGACAAGTAAAGTGACTCCGTTCTACTTCATATTACATCTTCCCAATCAGTTTAACTATAAGTTTCTTTTGGTCAATCCTAATAATGTCTATAGTCTTCATTCCTATTTTAAGTCTTTTTCTTCCTCTTATTCCATTGGCTTCCCCTTAACTGAATTTCTGCTATAGATCACTCATTCTGTTCTTCCCTCTGCTTTTGAACCTGAAGAACCTGTCTCTGTATCTGTCTCTCTCTATAGAGAGAATAAGATAAGCAATCTCTGTTCAAAATTTGGCATCTCATTTCTCTTTATAGATAATATAGATAGGTGTAAAATATATATAAATAGATGGATATTAAAGAAGGAAGTATATAGGAAGACAGAATGATGAAGAATTTTAGGAGGAAATCAAACACACACACACACACACACACACACACACACACACACACGAGTTTTTTCTTAAAACTCATTGCTACTCCTTAGCACATTCAATTTCCTCTAGAATCCCCCACAACTACTTTGTCTATATTCTTCCTTCTCGGATCTGGACTTTCCAAATTACTTGATGGCTAAATTTTAGAATGAACCTAGGTATTCTTCTGTGCCTCCCTTGACTCATTCTTGTAGTATTTTAGTTTCTCAAATATATACAAAGAAAAGCAACAATCATCTATGCAAAATCTTGTGTTCCAAAATTTTCTCCCTCCTTTCCCCCTTTCTCCCTCTCCTCCTCCTTAAGACAACAAGCAATCCAATACAGGTTAAACATGTGCAATTCTTCTATATATATTTTCATATTGATCATGCTGTGCAAGAAAAATCACATCAAAAGGGAAAAGGACATGAGAAAGGAAAAAAGAACCTAAGTAAACAAACCACAAAAAAGATGAAAATACTATGATTTGATCCACATTCAGTCTCCATAATTCTCTCTGAATGCAAATGGCACTTTTCATCACAAGTTTATTGGAAGTGCCTTGAATCACCTCACTGTTGAAAAAAGCCAAGTTCGTCATAGTTGATTATCACATAATCTTGTTACTATGTACAATGTTCTTTTGGTTCTGTTTACTTCACTTAGCATCAGTTCATGTAAGTCAAAAACTTATTAGCCATTATTTGCTCTATCACAAATTTGTCCTTTTCTTCTTTTCTAGGGCTTTCAAAGGGATACATACAATATACATATACATGTATATATATGTATACACAGAAATACAAGCTACAACCTACATGTGCATATATACACATGCATAATATACAAATATATGTATTATGCATATGCACATATCTGAATGCATATATATATATATATATATATATATATATATATATATATATATATATATATATATATATATATATTCTCAGCCTTAGAAAGGTGTCTAGCTGGATTCTACTATTTTTCTAGCCAGAAATTAAAGCTGGCAGAAATATCAGAAATCATCAAACCCCTCATACTAATTGTTATTCATCTGTTTTTATTCATGTCTGCATCTAAGTCCATTTGTTTGCTTGGCAAAGATCCTGGAAAGGTATAACATTCCCTTTTCCAGTTCATTTTGCAAGTGAGATAACTGAGGCAATCAGGGTTGTAAATGACTTGCTTGGGGTCACACAGCTAGTAAGTATCTGAGTCTTAATTTGAATTCAGGAAGAAGAGTCTTTTTGACTCCAGGGCTGGCACTCTATTTTACAGACGAGAAAATAAAAGTTAAGGAAGTTCATGTGACATTCTTTTAGGTCACATGAAGTAGGATTAGAACCCAGACCCTCTGATTCCAAAATCCAATTCCTTCTCTACTTATATTATGCTGCTTCTATGAACTCTTTCAAAATTGCTTCATTTTCCTTAGTCTATTCTCCACTAGCTAAATTAATATGTAAAATTTAAATTTATTTCTCTACCTATTGATACTAAGTCAATAAATAAATGTTTACTGCATTTATTGAGAATCTGAAGATGAAAGAATGTTTGAGTTGAAAGTTGAAAGAAACTTTGCAAATTATGTAGTCTATTTCTTTCATTTTATAGGTAAGAAAACTGAGGTTCAGGATAAACATTTTGCTTAATGTCTCATGCCTGTTAGGGGAAGAACTGAGATAAAATTCAGTGTCAGCAGACATTGTCTAATGCTTTTTTCCTCCACAAAGTAACTTGAAGTATAAGATGTAGTTTGGTCTCTGAGAGCTTGTAATTTTTTCTCCTTTGTTAAGATAGAATTAGGGACTAAAGTTCTGATTTCTTAGATTCTTAGAATATTGTCTAGAATAATGCCAGAATCATGTGACTAGTATTTGCTAGAGGCAAGACTTGAATCCAGGTTTTCCTGATTTCCAGATCAATTTCTTTTTATTATACCACCATGCCCTTACTCATTATCCTATGAATTAATTATAAAGTAACTAAGTATTAAACTATGGACTACTAATCATAAATGAAATAGAATTTAAGAAAAGGAAAAGACAGACTGGGTTAGAGGAAAAATGGCCCTATAGTAGGTGACATGATAATAACCAACATTTATATAACTGCTCAAGGTTTAAAAAGAACCTCTTAAGATTTTTTAAGTGACGAGATTGTTGAGATAATCTAGTCCAATTTTTTCATTTTATTAAAAATGCTTAGATACATTTTGATTTTGTGTCACCCATGTTTTCCTCACCATATCCCTTCCCAAAGAACTGTCCTGCATAATAAAGAAAAAAAGTGAAAAACAATATAGTAAAATTAACCAAAATGAAGTTGGTACCAAGATGGCAGATAAAAGGGAAGAAGCACACTACGCTCTCCTCCCCTGAAATTCCTCCAAATAGATCTAGAAAATGCACCAGACTAGATCCTGATGGGGAAACCCAAATCACAGTATCATTTATCTAGCCAAGATTGAAATAATGAGACAGAGTGGACACCAGAAAAGGGATTTCTGATCAAGAGCTTGCTATATATCACTCCAGTACTCCAGAACAAGGAGCATCAGGATGGCTCAGATTCCAGGAACAGAGTAGGGTCTCCGTTCCAGCTTCTAGAATAGTATGAATTGGACAGAAGAATACCCAGGACAGGAATTCAAGACCATGCTTGAAACACCCTCCTTTATCTTGGTTCCTGGTTTTCTTCAAATCTCAGTTAAAATCTAAAAATTTCTACAAGAAGCCTTTCCAGATCCCTCTGAGTTCTAGTATTTTTCCTCTGTTGATTATTTCTATTTATCTTGGGAATAATTTGTAGATAATTATACATTGTCTCCTCCATTAGACTTGGGGCCCAGATGGGCATCCCCAATGCTTAGTGTTGTGCACTACCCATAGTAGGCACTTTAAAACAAGTGATTAAATGCTTCTAGTGCTCTGTGAATGTGAATTATTATATTGCTTCTGTGTCACTAAGTCTATCAATTCAGTTTCAAAGTGACTTGAGTCTAGAAGTAATATGATAAAATATATTAGATAAGAATTGGGCCTTTGGGTCCGAAAGAATGGCTCAAATTCCATCTCAGACATTTATTAGCATGTGACCATTGCTAAATCATTTAATCTATCTTGATCTCAATTTCTCTATCTGTAAGATATCTATGATCCTATGATTCCTAATATCAGACACTAATTTGATGCATAGTCCTGATCAAAACACCTCAGTTTCGTCCTTTGTAAATGAGGAGTGTTAGAATTAGCTGCCCTTTCCAGCTTTAAATTTATGATGATATGGTCCTGGCTCTAATTTGTATGTTTAATCTGTGTGCCCATCTGGAGGTGAGAAAAAGACATAGTAGTAGTGGCTCCCATATGCTTCTTCACATTAGCTCAAAAATGCAAAAAAACAAAAAGAAAAAAAAAAAAACTCCCCTCCCCAAGCCCTCTAGAAAAATGGCACGTGACTATGAAATTTCAGGTGAAATTAATTTGAAAGCATCTTTTTAAAAATTTTTTTTCTTTTCAGATTTGTCTCTGAGCTCAAACATATAGCCAGGAGGCTTAACTGACAATTACCATAACCTTTCAAATTAAATTGTTATTAGCAAAGGCTGCAGCAGTCTCTCCAAAATGAGCAAATCCTCACAAACCCCTAGATTAGAGGTAGTCAATCAAATCCTCTGCAGAGATAACAACTGGCAGCCTTATGTGTGGGAGTGCTGCACACCAGGCATGCCTGGCCACCTCCAAGGCAATGCTCCAGGATTCATATGCACTGACATTTCTCTGTCAACTTGCAAACTCTTCTTTCCCAAGATTCTTCCCTCCTATTTTGAGTAGCCCTGTTTATCTTCTTAATTGACATGTTGCATGATTAAAGACGAGGTCCCTAGAAATAATTTTGTTCTGTTTATGACATCATGATAAATTAAGAAAAGTTGGAGGTGGGGATGAGATTTCTTGAACCTGAATCACCTTTGCTAGTGGATCTGGGTAGGTAAGTAACAATGGACAGAGCACTGGGTCTGCAGACAAAAAAACCTGAGTTCAAATTCAGTCTCTTACTATGTGACAATGGGCAAGGTACTTCACTCTGTTTGCTGCAATATGAACTGGATAAGCATCTTTGCCAAGAAAACTCCAGTTGGGGTTCAAGTACTGCTTCTAATACACTGACTGTTATCCTGAGCAAATCACTAAAACATGCATTGCCCTCATGTTCAGCTCTCTTAAGGCTATAAATTGCAGAAAAGGTGCTAAAGTGCTTCAGTAGAGGGAGTTTCCTTAAGAGGAGGTAGGTATGGGGAAGATTTCCCCATACTGATGAAATCACATATTTAGTTAAAGAAAAAATCTGGTGACATAGGAACAGGATTATTGATCTTCCCTTGATCTCTTACCTCCATATTTGATATGTCAAACTTTAGAAAAATGACAATGAAGTGATTGGTCAGTCATTTCTTACTCTCCATGATTTCATTTGGGGTTTTCTTGGCAAAGATTTAAAAATGGTTTGCATTTTTTTCCTCCAGCTCATTTTACAGATGAAGAAACTGAGGCAAATAGAGTTAAGTGGCTTTCCCTCTTGTCACAAACTAGTAAGGGTCAGAACTTATTTTCCTGATATTGTTGACTTCTTGGGGGGTGGGAGGTGGGGAAGGGAAGATCATCTGCAGGGCTCCTTAGAGCTATAAGAATAGTAAAAAACTAAGCCATGATTATGATGAAGCAAATAATTTTGAATTTGAGACATTTTTTCATTTTTCTCCTGCTAGCACATCTTCTCCCGAAAATACCTGGAACTTATTTTGCCTATATTTTATATGTACTCTATAAATTTCCATCTCTCTCTCATTAGAATATAAGAGGGTAGATAAGATTTCACTTTTGTCTTTGTATCCCCAGTGCTAAGCATCATGTCTTGTGTCCCCTGTTACTATCCTGAGTTATTTGGAAAATTTTAGTCCAATGGAGAGAGAGCTTTGCTTCTTCAGAAATTCCAAACTATTTTTGTTTTTATTTTCTTTTTGGAGAAGTTTAAGTTCTTAACTAAGTCGCATAAAGCTGGGATGAAAGTGGGGATTCATCAGATGATTTTTTGAATAAAAATTGCCTTTCTAAAAACTCTAAGTGATGGGGGTTGAGGTCCCTTTAAAATTCCTTTCTAATTGCCCAACCCATGGCTGACCTTGATTCACAAATCCTGGTCAAAGGCACCCTTTGAATATCTGGGCCCAGCCCCCACTCTCAGCTTAGTTTCCCCCAGCCCTCACCTGATCTGAGCTAACTGAAAAGCCCGCCAAGAACTTGGATATAAAAGAGGTGAGCCGGAACTCCCTCATTGCAGGAGCCCTCCCAGCCAACACATGGTATCCTTCCAGCCATGTAAGGGTCCCTGCCCGCCCAGCGGCCACCTCTGGCCCTGGCGTCTTTCTAACTGAGCTTTACTTCCAAATTTCCACAATAAACCTTTTATTTATCAATCTAGGTTTTCGGGCCTATAAATATAGGGGACACTGTGCCTCATGGGATCTTTGCACTGAGAAACGGGGTTTCTTACTATCTATGCGCTGACAACGGGGTTCCCCCTTTCCTTTCCCTCATTATAAATTTGTTTCCATTTCAGGGGAGAACAAGTCCTCAGAGTAGTACTAGAGTTCAATGTATATATAGGTTTCTGAGGTGAAAGTGGCACTAATTAAAATGCAGGGGTGGGGGTCAAAGTTGCCCTAATTGAACTCTAATATTTGTTTCACTTCTGAAAGGAATACAGATGAAAGGTTTGTGCCATCCGTTTGGACATTTCTATACAGGAGCAGTAGGGAAAAGTGGGACTAATCTAAGGAGAGAAAATCATACATTTTGACTATATTGGACTGTTCTTTTCAAAATGACAATTTTCGATACCAATTGCCCTTGAAGTGTGGTCCAGAGTCTAGTCCCTTAGTAAATGTTAAATAATCTGTGAAGCTAAAAGTATTTTTATAATAATACTGACATTTAAATTTCTTATACAGTTAATATGGATTAATATACCTCACATGCACAAAAGCTCTTTAGGGATTCTTTAATAATTTTCTTTTTTAAGTATAAAGATTCCTGAGAACAAAGAATTTGAAAACCATTGAAAATGCTATTTATTTGATAATTATTTCTATATTGCTTTCCATGGTAACTAAACAGTTTCATGTGTTTGTGTCTTTTCTGTCTAGCTAAATTGTACACACCTGAACAAACTCTTCTGTTTGTTTTGTATCTCCTTCAGATTTAGCATGGTGTGTACCTATACTAGACTTCTCACTTAATACTTGATGAATGAATGGAATGTCTGTTGAGTAACCAATTCATCACCCATGGATGGTGCTACCTACATTATGTCCTTATTCATTTAATATGGAATAATGACAACTAATAAATGTCAGTGTCCCCTTGCTTTAGAAAATCAGATGAGAAGCTATAGAATATATGAGAAGGTATACTGAACTCTGGAATCAGGAGAATGGGATCAAGTCTTGATAATTATAAATATCTGAAAATGTAGGTTTTTTTTTTTTTTTTTTTAGGGTAAGTTGGAAATGTTGCCATTTTTAAAGGGTATGAATACTGCTGATAGTTAAGTTTCTTGCTCCTCCACTGGTTTGGTGATGAATTAGCTGCTTACTATTCTATAGAACAAGCTTCCAATAAAGGATGTGGGAACCTCTCTTTTAAAATACATGGTATTTGAGGTAAATTTTGGCTTTAAAAAACCAAAATGGGCAATTATAAGCTAAACTGTTGCTACTAAAAAAGAAGCAAAGAGAATGGCTTAAAAATGTTTCATCCCACATTCCGTTTCCAGAGATTCCTCCCAGTTCACATTTTAGTCTTTTCTGACTTTCTCTGGGAGTTAGAAGAGATTAATCTTCACAAATTTTATCTTAAACCACAGGTATGATGATTTCATCAGTCATCCAATTCACTCTGGCATCTTTTTAGTGCTTTCCAGGATACTGATTGATATCTCTGTGTTAGTTTGTATTAGTTTGAAGAATATATTATTATTATTATTATTACTTATAAATAAAAATGCTAATAACAACAACAATAATAAAAAAGAGCATTTATGTAGCACTTTAAGATGTTAAGTCATTTCCAAATATAATCTCCTTTTATCCTCATAATAATCCTGGAAGCAGGAACTATTATTATGGTATAGTGAGAGATATATGGATATATACAGACATATGCAATAAATGTACACATATGTATAATATACTAATATGGGTGGTAATGTATGCATACACACATAGATAAACATACATGTACAGTATATAATTTATTAATAATATAATATAGTTTACATTACTATATTCTTTTGTTTTCCTTTTCCTTTTTTCCCTAGTCAGTCAAAAAAGTAGTTGATCTTAGAACCAGAAAAGACCTTTTTGACCATTCTTTTTGGATTCCCTCATTTTGCACGTGGAGAAATGGAAATTCAGAGAGATTAAGGTCACAAAAAAATCCCAGAAAGAAACAACTACACCCAGAGAAGGAACGCTGGGAAGTGAATGTAAATTGTTAGCACTACTGTCTATCTACCCAGGTTACTTATACCTTCGGACTCTAATACTTAATGAGAAACAAGAAAATGGGATTTACACACATATAGTGTATCTAGGTTATACTGTAGCACATGTAAAATGTAAGAGATTGCCTGTCATCTAAGGGAGGGAGTAGAGGGAGGGAGGGGAAAATATGGAAAAATGAATATAAGGGATAGTGTTATAAAAAAAATTACTCATGCATATATACTGTCAAAAAATTTTTTATAATTATAAAATTTTAAAAATAAATTAAAAAAAAATCCCAGAGTTCAAAGTAGAACCCAGGCCTGGATATTCCCCAGTCTAGGACAACAATCTCACTACCTTTCAAATTCCTTGGAGGGAAGTGATTTATTTTGTATTTCTTCTGAGTAGGCGTCAACAAATACTGTAGATCTCTTGGAGCTGGAAGGCTTTTATATCAAAACAGTAGTCATTGTTCAAGCATTCTTATCTTAATCAATGAGTTGAATGAATCAATTTAACTCTGAAACCAGGTGGAAGACAACTTATCAATGCAGATACCAAGCTTTCGGAGCAGTGGTGGAAAATGGGAGGTTGGGATTTGTATAGATAACAATGACTTTCTCTTAGGGATTCTTTATTTATGTAAAACTACTTGGGAAGCTTTCCCTCCTCCTTTCTCCCTTCTTTGTCTCAGAATCCTCCACTCAAAAGTCAACCTCAGCCAGAGGCTTTTCCAGGTCCGCCCAGCTGCTAGTACCTTCCTCTTCCCTCTTTGTAGAATGTAAGTCTGCTGTAGACAGGGACTATGTTTGCTTTTCCTTTGTATGCGCAGTGGTTTAGCAGTGTGCCATAGTAACAGTTTAATAAATATTTGTTGATTGATTCTGCCTGATTGTAAAACAACTCAATCTCCTCTCTATTCTTCTCAAGTACTTAGTTTTATTTAATTTGAGCTTTAAGGTTTACAAAGCACTTTCCTCAAAGCAACACTCTGAGTACCAATAGAATCATCTCTGTTTTAAAGATAAGGAAACCAAAGCTAAGAAAGAATAATTAACTATATAGGAGAAAAGGATCACAGCTAATAAAAGCATTTCAGGACTCGGTCTTGGGTTCTTTTTATTCTCACTGTATTTTCTTTTTTCTTGCTGATGTCATCAGCCCTAACAAATGCAATGATCAGCTTTATATTTCTAGCTCTACTCTTCCTCCAGAACTCAGGTCCTTCAGCTTCAATCCACTTCAACCCAATAAGCATTATTAATCTTGCCCGTATTATATGTCAGGCAGTGGACACAGAAAGAGAAAAACCAATGGCACCTTATCGGAGCTTACCTGCTCCCTAAGCAAGTTATCCCAAGAAATTACAGATCCAGTTCAGAATACAAAAGGGCCTGAACCTGTGATGTAATTGATCTAGGGAAATTCTGAAATGTGGAAATTTTGTCTCCCCATGCAGTTTAGCATATTCTCTGCAATTTTTATGTTGCTATTTAGTCTTTCAGTCATGTAAGACTCTTTGTGATTCTAGGTACTATAGCACCTTTCTGTTCTCTGGTATCTCTCCAAGTCTGTCCAAACCCTAGTTCGTTGATGTTGGACACTTTTTGACCTGAAAGGTCATCAGTAGAATTTTTATGGTCTTAGAGGATTTTGTTGACAAAGTTTATTGTTTTTTAAATAATGGTTCATGGCCTGAGTCACATTAACATTATGAACTGAATGCTTCATAGCAGGTGTTATGACTGGGCTAATATTTCTGATTTATAATTAAAGACTTAAGAAGTTTTTTCATCTCTAAGTAAGTTAAATGGTCTCTGAAAATTAAATAACAAAGGTTGAGTTCAGAAGGCTATTTCTTTTTTGTTACTCCGTCAAAGCAAAAGATATCAAAATTCTAGTTTCTAACTTTTCCTAACTTAATTTATTCATTAGGATTGTCATTTCAATGGTTAAGGTTATTGCAACACTGCATATAAAAATAAGTATAAAATATAAAAAAATGGATTTCAGGTCTAAGAAGGACAGATTATTCATGTAGAACAGGATTTAAGAAGGCACAATGGAAGGAGAGAGTAGAGTACAGTAGGATGAGAATAGGGAAAGCATGGGACTGAAAAGGACAAGCATGAAAGAGGGAGACAAAGGGAAAGTAACTTGAGCCTTGACAGACTAAAATTCAGAATTGCATGGATTCTGATTGGAGTCATAAGGCAGTTTGCTATAAAGACCTTTGTAGGAGCAATGGCAGTGTTGATTTCTTTTTAATTCCCAAGCATGAAGTTGTACGGGAGGGTGATATGTTAGGGCATTATTGCTGATACTAAGTTCACTCACCAATACACAGCTAGATCAACTGTGTCCCACTTACCTACTTGATAATTTTACCAGGATGCGCAGTGGAAACTCAATGTGTCCAAAGCTAAACAAAATCATCTTTCCCTTTAGATAAATCCTTTTTCTAACTTCCCTATTTAGGGTATCTTTAGGTGTTATTTTATTTTTTAAATTCTTCCTTTAATGAAAACCAAAGAAGGTGACAATTCCTTGTTGGAAGTGGTATTGAGAAAGGATTTTACGTAAAATCATGAATTTCTATTATACACAGGTAACCTTTTAAAGGAGGTTTAATACATTCAGCATATCTTACTTTCAAAGCTGATCTGCTTATCTTTACTTCCTTTGAAACTGCTTTGTGTTTCTTCTGTGTATTTTAAAAAATACTTCAATAATTCTGTCTCTCTGTATCTATCGTCTTTCTCAAAAGAATGACTAGCTCTTTCTCATTCCGTCTTTGTTACAAAAATGCTGAATCAAGTGCAACAAATTCCTGCACTAGCCATGTTTAAAAAAGAAATCTCAATCTGTACTCTGAGCTCATCACTTTTCATCAGGAGGTAAGTCTATTGCACTATGAGTTTTCTGAAATCATGGATGTTCATTTTGTTGACAATTCATTAGGTTGTAAGCTTCTTGAAAGCAGACATTGTCTTTTCTCTATTCTGGATCTCCAGTGCTTAGCACAGTGTCTGGTACATAGTAAGTCCTTAATAAATGTTGATTATCAATCAAAGTTCCTAAGTCTTTTAAAAGTTGATTGTCTTCACAATTATTCTTTTGGGTCTGCCCATTTTACTCCGCATCAGCTCATACAAATCTTCTTAGGCTTTTCTTAAAACCATCCCCTCTATCATTTCTTATAGCACCAAAAAAACCCATCATATTTGCATAGTCATATATTCACTGTTCACTTACTTACCTATTTCCCAGGTGAAAAACACCCTCTCAGTTTCCAATTTTTTGCCATTGCTGCTATAAATATAATTTTTCTTCTGCAGATGGGTCCTTTCCCTCTTTCTTTGATCTTTTTGGGTTATGGGTCTAGGACTGGTGTCTCTGGGTCAAGTTTAATAGCTTTAGGAGCATAGTTCCAAATTACTTTCCAGAATGGCTGGACCAGTTCACAGCTACACTGGTAGGGACACAATTATTCCTCTCATCACCCCAATTTACAACCTAGTAGTTATCCTCCATTTAATACTCTTATTCACTCCCATATCTATTTAGTAAATTGAATCTCATCCATTTTATCTCCTTGACAACCATAACCTTCTCTCTTTATACACTGCAATTATCTAGTCTTATCTTTCCTCTTCTCTCACTTAGACTATTACAGTAATCTTCAAATTGGTCTCCCTGCCTTGATTTCTCCCCCTTTTCTAATAAGTCCTCTACATAGCTTTTATATTGCTTATCTTAACACATAGGGTAGATCATATCACCCATGCTCAAGAAACTTCAGTGACTCCTCATTATCCTTAGAAGAAAGTTCTAATAGCTCTATTTGGTATTAAAACCCTTTTGTAATTTGATTTTAGTATGACTTTTCTAGATTGATGACTCATTATACTTCCTTACGCAAAGTTTCACTAAAGCCACCATTATTTTGACATATATAAAACTGGCATTACACATATAAGAAGACACACTTCACACGCACACACTTCATGCACACACACACAACCACTAACTAAACTCATGTTGAATGAATTTTCTGATTGGTTAAAAACCCCCATAACTTTGTTTTTAACAAAGTTGACAAATTTTTTTTTTCCTAGAAAGTGTATGTGTCTGTGTTAAAGACAATAAAGAATTACCTTTCTTTATCTTCTTCAATGCATTATAATAACTCTGTAACTGGCAAAATGTTTCCTCTGCTTTAAGAAAACCCTAGATACCACATTGTAGAGAACTTAGAAAGTAGATAAATTAGTTTGACTTTTGAAAGATTTCCTTTTGTGATTGCCATGGTTGCCTTAAGTATTTTTCTGATGAACATCAACTGACAGAGAGAGGAAATTTAATTTAGCTTTATATAAGCTAAAATATTATGTTACATTTTATATATTATATTATATACATTATAAAATATTTATATAAGCCAAAATATTAATAGCAAGTGCCAATTTAAAAAAACTTCTAGAAAATAAAGTGAGTGACCATCAATTGGGGAATGGTTAAATTGTGGTATATGTATGTAATGACATGTTATTACATTGTAAAAAAAGCAATAAATATGAGAAATGTAAAGAAACAGGAAAACTTGTATGAATTGATAGAGAAGTAAATAGAAGATACCCAATGATTATAAGAATACAAATGAGAAAAAAAAAACACTTTTCAAAAAGCATGATGTTATATGATTATAATGACCAGTGTTGGTCTTAAAAAAAGAGATGAAGAAAATGACTTCTTTTTGCTGATGAGGTGGGGGACTAGGAGTATGATGGAATGCCGCATGTGCTCCAGAGATGATTATTGAGCCTGTCGGTTTGCTTAACTTTTTTTTCTTTGTTATTTTGGAAGGTTCATTTGTATTAGCATGGGGAAATATATTTGGAAATGTCTGCAATGAACAATAAAATACTAAAAATAATAAGACCACCCCCAAATTATGAAAATTGTCCTTGAATTTAATGTCAATATAAAAAAAAAATCGGATTGATCAGAATTCATTGTGCATACTAATAACAAGGACAATGGCTGGTATTTACATAGTACTTTAAAGTTTGAAAATCAACTTACAAATATGATCTCATTTCATGATCACAATAATTCCATAATGCTATTATTATTCCCTTTGTATATATGGGGAAACTGAGGCAGACAGTGTTGAAGTGACTTGCCCATGGTCACACAACTTGAAATGTCTGAGGTCAGAGGTCAAATTTGAATTCAGGTCTTCTTGTTTCCTGGTCCAATGCTCTATCTATTGTACTGTGTAGCATTTCAGGATCATTATTATGTTAAAATATAGTTGTAGCATTATAACTTTAAGTCATGATTTCTCCCCATTCCATCACTTTTCCATTTTAAAGGTAAATTACAGTTTTTAAGATGACAACTAATTGGCAGGTTATTTCTTTTAAAAAAAATAGGACTAGAGAAATAGGCCCATGTTTTTTATATTCTAAGACATAGGTTAACATTATTGTCAATGAATTTAAGCTCAAAATAGTCAGGAAATATTTCATCTCAAGTATATAGACAGAAAATTGCTTTTTATCATAGTTTGAGTCAAGAAAGCTTCTTAGTAATTCTTGGTCAAACTGACCAGATGCAGAAAAGAAACAAAAAACAAGGCAACCAAAAGTTCTTTCTTTCTTTCCCTCATATCCCTTATTTGCTACTTCTATTTATACTCTTGTAGTATGAGTGTGTGTCAGATTGCAATGGATAGAGTGCTGGGCTTGGAGTAATGAAGGCTCTTATCAAGCCTCAGACACTTACTACCTGGGTAATCCTGGGCAAGTCACTTAACCCTGTTCGCCTCAGTTTCCTCATCTGTTAAATGAGTTTGAGAAGGAAACTACTCTAGTATCTTTGCCAAGAAGATCCCCCAAAGGAGCTACAAAGAAGAGGACACAACTAAAAAAATGACTAAAATTATTTGTATTTTCCCCCCTGGTTCTATTTGTATCAATTCATATGACTTTCCATGCTTTTCTCCATGTACCATATTCATCATTTCTAATCACACAGTAATGTTCCATTACATTCATGTAAAATAATTTGTTCAGCTTTTCCCCAATTGATGGGCATCTACTTTACTTCCAGTTCATGCTATTGCAAAAAGTGCTGTTATAAATATTTTGGTGAATATGATGACTTTCTTTTTTTTAAATCATTGACCCCTTTAGGGTACATGCCTAGCAGTACAACCTCTATTTGAGCACAATTCCCAGTTGCTTTCCAGATTGTTGCATTTTTGATAGATTTTTTTTGAGTGTTTAACTCTGATGTACTTGATCTTAAGGGGAAGAAATAACTGAACACTAAAAAATACTCTCATAAAATTATATAAAATCTTTCTTCAACACAAATTTAATTTTTAATCTTCCATTCTTATAAGTAATTAAGATTTATTTTCCATGTGGGATTATTTAGATAATCTTATAGTAGAATATCATATTACAGAACCTTTTTTTTTTTTTTTTTTTTTTTTTTTTTTAGCAGCAAACATCTGTGCGAGGAAGAAATCCTATGGTCTTATGGGCTGTTAAAGTTCCAGAAATACCAGTAACTGAAGGCCCATTTACCATATATAATCTTCTGGAATCTGTCCTCTGTTTCCTCATTTTGTGAATTCTCATTCATGAGCTCTAAAGAGGTGCTGACATTTACACAGCAGGTGACTGAGAAGACTCTGACGGGGAGAAGAAGAACACAAGTGTGGCCAACTCCAAACACCACACCTCTAATGTTCAGCATTTTGTCCATATTTGAGAACACTGAAGGAAGGGAAGAAAAAAATAACCTGGTATCTTCCAGATTCAAACCTACTTAGACAAACTAACACCCTGCTGTTTTTCCTAGGACAGTTAGTCCATGTATCATTAAAAGGTGGGGGAAAGTAGACAGGAGTGTTAACTTTAAGTATAACCATCTGTAGATAACTTGGAGCTAGGCCTGGTATTTGCTTGTGTATACTCTTGTTACATTTTTGCCTTTATAAAATTTTTAGTGGGATGATTTGGAAATAGATTTATCTTGCTATAAAATCAACAGACATATTTCCATAATAATAATAACAACATATTTATATAGTACACTAAAGTTTTCAAAACATTTTACACATGTTATTTCATTTGAAACTTCCAATAGTCCTAGAAGATAAATGCTATTATTATCCTTTTGTTACAACTGAAGAAACAAAGGCTTAAGAGAAGTTAGTGATTTGTGCAAAATTATACAGTTAGTGATTGTCTCAGGAAGAATTCCAACTCATTCATCCAGCATTCCTTATTCATAATGCTACCTAGTTACCTCTAGTGATTTTTATTTCTTCTTCCCTGTTCCTCTCTTCATAGTGAAACAGTAAAGGAAAACTTAACTGAACAATAAAATTACACAAAACCAAATTTCCTCATCTTTTAAATGAGGGAATTGGACTCCATGGCCTCTGATGTTCTTCCCTTCCAATTCTAAATGGATGATTTTATGTTGCCACATGATCTACGAGGCTGAGGAGAATAGTCAGTAAGTTAACAAATGAAGAAATAGACCATAGATTAAGGTACCCAACTAAAGGGAGTGTATGCTTTTTCAAAATGTTTGTTACTTTCTGGAAACTTGTGATTTATTGAACTATTTCTGTTCTAAGTCACTAAGAATTCAAGAACTTTCAGAGACGACTGATTGATGAACACATAGATGACTAGTTCTGTTTAAATCACTCAGTGACCAGGTTGGCTAACAAATAGTAAACTTTTAGATGAATCACACAATATTGCAACATAATGAGTTCATAGTAACTTGAGACCATTCACTACAAAAATTGAAATAAAAGGTCAATTAAAAATGATGCAATTTGGTCAGTTAGTCCTATCTATTTATATTCTTTTATTTGGTGGCAAGTGGCTTTCCAAAGATATGCTTTTATGGTAATTCAACATCCTTACTAGGAAAGGAAAAAAAAAAAGAAACAAACAAATTCCATGCCCATTATGTGCTAAGCATTTTATTATTTCAAATTAAACTATCTCATTTGATCCTCACAACACCCCTGGGAGGTAGGTGTTCTTATTTCCAGCTTATACTTAAGGAAACTGAGGCAAACAGACTTTAAGTGAGAATAACAGAGATATTAAGTGTCCTGACTCCAAGGATAGCTAGAGACAGGAGTAGGATACTGTGGGTCTCTAAATCTTTGTCTAATTAGGGTTGATGATATGATGTTTTTCCCCACAAAGGAAAGACAAAGGGCCTCCTTTGGACATAGTGTTTTCTTGGGAATAAGCTATTATTTGCTATCTCTGTTCCAAATCTTTGGGCTTTGAGATCTTTGAACAAACCAACTAGTAGATGTGGGGCAAGAACCTAAGACTAGAGCATTTTTCCCAACCATCTCAAGATTAGCCTTCAAGGGAGATAAGTAAGATCCTATTTATGGTGTCAGGTGCTATGTAGCTGTCTAGGTCTAGAAATAAACCTATCTATCAAGTTGTTACTGGGAAAAGAAGAGATGTTTTCAGCTGTTTGAGGAGCAAAAGCAAAGTTTGCCATAAGCAATAATGCACACTTACAGGACACTCACAAGTGGATAACTCATATTCCACAGAGTTAGAGGGAGAAAAAGTAGGAAAAAATAAACTTCTAAATCCCAAAGATCCTAATAGGAGAAAAGATTTTACCTATTAATATAGCTGCTAAGGTCAGTGCATGTTCTATAGCAGGCATTATTAATTTATTTACAATCTCCAGAAAGAAGGTTAACACCTGTTATGAAATTCAAATTCTAAGAAGCAAAAACATTCTCTTATGCATTACTAACGGGCAACACCAATGTAGAGACCAGGTATTATGTAAACTGTGAGGCAGTTAAAACTTTGTTGGCCCTACCATACACTGCAAATAGTTTCTTCATCAAGAAAAGGACCAAAAAAAAAAAATCACCAGCTTTTCCATTTACTATCTGGGTATCTTTGGGCAAGTTACATCTTGTAAGTTAGTTTCCTCCTTTGTAAAATTAGAGATTGGATTAGATAACTCTATCTGTGATTCTGTGATCCAATTATAAATAATTTATCATTTACTTTGGTTAAACCAAGTTCTTGTACTAACTTTTCAAGTGTGTGAACCTCTTTTTTTTGGGAATCTCTTTTTAATATATGCTGATTGAAAAATATGTAACTGGATTATATATTCCTTTCAATAGCTCTATGTTATCCCTTCCCTCATGGGAACAGGACCCACATATTGGGAACCATTGTGTGGGGGAAGCAATAAGGTCTTTTCTTGTGAAGGCTAGGCCAGTTTTCTTAAAAGATATGGAAAACTTACTCCAGTACTCATTGGTCCTGGGAACCTCAGGCAGATCCTGAACAAAGCTTTCTGGGTCACTAAATACAAAAGTTAGGGCATGAATGATCAGTCACCTGTCTTTCCCTCTGATTACTTAGACTAGCATGGATGACACAGAATCAAGGAAGCTCTGTCTGTCTTTGCTAAATATCCTTTCCCTGTCCCAAATATTCTTTCTGTAATGTGATTGAGTAAACTACAAATGTTTCATTCTGTTCCACTCTCAAACCTGAGCTTCCAGCCCAACTGAGTCAGGCCTGGTTAACTGCACACTGAATCAGAAGCTGTATAACCTATAGACTCATTCAGAGCAATCCTATATTTCTTTAATATTAGTCCGTCTTTTTGAAAGTTTTCACTGAATAAGCACAACAAATGAGCTCTAAATTCCAAGCTGTGTGTCAATCAGTTAATCATTTACTGAATACACTTTGTCAGGCGCTGTAAGAGATATGAAGCAATGGTTCCTGTATGCTATAGGTGTTTGGCCAGAGAAAATTTATTAAAAAAAAATTTTAAAGCATGTATTTATTAATAATGATACATTTAGATTCTACTTGAAAGATGTATACAATTTGTTCTTTTCTAAAAGCACACTGTGAGGTTTTATAATTTAAAAAAACCTATACCAGATCCACATGAGGTCTTAACATTAGGGAAAAAAGCCACCCAGAGCCAAGTTAGCATAGAAACATGTTTCTAACAAGAATTAATGTTATTGTTGTTGTTGATTTTACCAAAAATAAAATTAAAATAGAAGCCTGTTTTATATACAATCACCTTCATGGATAAACACTGATATGTCTGATAGGGATGTAGTTGTAGTAGCATATCCTCAGACTTAAAAGATTTTGGGGCAAGAAAGAGGTATTGAAATCAGTCACGATTTATTAAGAAGAAATCATTAGGTAATGCAAGAGCAGGGGAGAAGGGCTGTTGGACAAAAATCTAGCTCTTCAGAAGGCCCAGAAGACAAAATCATTTCATTTGTCTTTCTAGACTTAAGACTTTAGATCAGATATATAAATGATCCAAAGTAAAATGATTTCTAATGGCACTTAGCATTTCATGCTGGCAAAGCAAAATTGCAAAGAAATCATCATGTGTTTTCATCACTATTCTAAATCCTTTTCTAGAACCTATTCCAAGATTTCTCATGTACCTTAACAGAAATGGTCTTAGGATTCTTTCAAAGGGTCTTTTTAGCACCCCTTTTCCTCAGATGCTTTTTGAAAGCAATGGACCAAAATTACAATTACAATTTACAAATTACAATTTAAATCTAAATATTTAACAAAAAGGACAAAGAACAAGATGATGGTAATAGAATATAGATTCTTTATTGTCTTTAAGCCCCTAAAGAGTATCTAATTAATATTAAAAAAAACTCAGTTTCCTCATATATAAAGTGATGAGTAGTATGCTTATTTTATTGAGCTTTGGGGTCTGACAGTTCCACTTTCAAGTAGCATCTCTGAGGCTTGTCAACTCTGTGACCTTTAAGCAAATTAATTGTCCTCCTTGATCCCACTTTATTCTTCCATAAAATTAGAGAGATGGACTAGATAGTTTCTGTGGTTCCTTACATCTCTAATTTCTGATCTTGTTACTTAGATGCCAAAGTTATTGTGAGGATGAATTGAAATAATAAATGCAAAGTACCATAAAAACTTTAAGGAATTATGTAGATTTTTGTTGTTGTTGAGTCACTTCATTGGTATCTGACTCTTTGTGGTCCCATTTAGGATTTTCTTAGCAAAGATATTGGAATGGTTTGCCATTTCCTTCTCTAGCTCATTTTACAGAAGAGGAAATGAAGCAAACAGGGTTAAATGACTTCCCCAGGGTCACACAGTTGGTAAGTGTTTGAGGTCAGATTTAAATTCTGCAAAAGCAGTCTTCTTGATTCCAGGACCACTGCTCTATCACTGTACTATATAGCTGCCAGATAATAGGAACAATTATTGACACTGAAATTCTATGCTTATAGGAACTGAGCCTTCCCATTATTTCTGAAACTAGAACACCCATTCTGCTTTCTCAAGCTGCTACTCAGACCTTCATCTGGTGTTTAATCAGTGGAAGGGAGGAGAAACATGAGACGCATCCTACATCCCCTGTCAACAGCTGGCTGGGGTGTCAGTCAGCATTTGGTACTTTGCTGGTTGGAACTGATATGGATCAGGTCAGCTGGTCAGCTAGTCCATGACGAGGGGGAAAGTGAGAGTGATCTCTTTCCCTTTACATTTTATGTCTCTTTTAACATATTTGAGAACCCAAGACTACAAAATTATTTCATGGTGCCCTGTTTGAAAATAAAGTGAGTGCCATATAAGATCCTACCTCAATTCAGGGAATAAAAAGATTGAGGGTAAGGAAAATGTACATATGTCAGCATATGATAAATGCCCTTTTACTAGGAAAGTTTTTAGATTCCCCAAGCTATAGAATGTGGATCATTAAAGGAGCCTTGGAGGCCAGCTAAGTCCAATCTTCTTACTTGAAGTGACTAGCTCAAGGTTACACAAGTCATGACAAAACCAGGATTTGAACTGGGTTTTTTGATTCATAATCCTGTGCTCTTTTCATTCCTTAACTTCTATATCACATCTTGATTCCCTGAATATTTTCAACCTTAGCTCATGATATGTTTGGTGCCTATCCTATCCTTGCTCCTGGCCATTAACCTTATCCTATTAAAAGGAAGCAGCCAGACCTGTTAGAGAAAGGGAGAAATCACAATGTAACTGGATTGGTTCCTCTCCCTTCAGTTGCTATGAAGCCCTAGATTGACTTTTATTCTAAAGAAGGGAAACAAACATGTACAGAGATAAGTAGATATGAAATATAGCCACAGGAGCCTCCTGGGCTCTGAATCCTGCTAAAGTAGATTCACAGTGCAGGCTCTGGGTTACAACCACTTCCACTGTCCTCAGTCTCCCTGGCAATATGAACAGCCCGGCAATATAGGAGACAGATGATTTTATAGAGTACACTCATAAAATCATAAATCTAGAGCCAGAAGGGGACTCAGAGGCTAGCTAATCTGATTCTCTTTAAAAAAAAAAAAAAAGATGATGAAACTCAGGCTCAGAAAATAAGTGACTTGCCCAAAATCACGTAGGTCCTGAGCATCAGCTCTTCCTCTTCTGAACTTTGAGCCAGAAATCTTTCTCATCTTACTATAGACAAGACAATGGGCAGGCTGCTTCCCCCAAAGAGAGTGTAAGCTTGAAGGCAGGGATAATTCTCTGGGAAAAGCATTCACAGCTGGGGGAATCAGGGAAAGACTCTTAATGAAAGTGGCTCATGAGCAGAGGTGGCTCAGTGGATAGAGTGCTCAGCCTAGAGTTGGGAACACTTCTCTTCCAGAGTTCAAGTCTAGCTTCAGTTACTTCCTATTTGTATGACCCTGTTTGCCTCAGTTTTCTCATCTATAAAATGATCTGGAGAAAGAAATGGCAAACCACTGCAATATTTTTGCCAAGAAAACTCCAAATGGAATCATGATGAGTTGGACACAACTGAAAATAACTGAACAACAATATGAGTTGAGACGTGAAAGGAGCTAAAAGTCCTGAGAGTCTGAGCTGAGTTTCAAGCATGGGAGAAAATTCTGTTGAAAGTCATAGAGTTGAGAGATGGAAAGCTCTGGATGGAAGTGTGTGTGTGTGTGTGTGTGTGTGTGTGTGTGTGTGTGTGTGTGTGTGTGTGTGTGTGCGTTGGTAGTGTTGGCCACCAAGTAAACCATTTTGCCTAGATGTACAATAAAGGGGAATACGTGTAATTAACTTCACAAGATAGGTTGGAGCCAGAAAGTGAAGGGCTTTAAATACCAGTGAAGGTATTTTATCCTTGAGGCAATCAGGTTTGCTTAGCTTTCAAAGATTTCCAGCTCTCACACTGCCAGAGGCTCAGGGGGCAGAAGTCCAATTTACTCAACTTAGCTTGGGGTCATCCTTTTAACTAAACTGGAAGCCATGGAGTTCTTTCTCATTGGAGACAAGACTTAATTTCCTCTGTATTTCTAGTTAGCCAACATTATATTTGCAAATGGTGGGGTGTGTGTGGGTGTGTGGGTGTGTATGTGTGTGTGTGTGTGAGAGAGAGAGAGAGAGAGAGAGAGAGAGAGAGAGAGAGAGAGAGAGAGAGAGAGAGAGAGAGAGAGAGAGGAAGAAAGATTAAGGCGGTGGCTATTCTATATATATTTT
Source organism: Sminthopsis crassicaudata (assembly GCF_048593235.1). Classification (NCBI taxonomy): domain Eukaryota; kingdom Metazoa; phylum Chordata; class Mammalia; order Dasyuromorphia; family Dasyuridae; genus Sminthopsis; species Sminthopsis crassicaudata. The sequence continues at coordinate 84,492,038 of NC_133622.1, read as the reverse complement.
GTTCTGTTCCAATCACAACTTGATACCATGCAAGGAAATTGAAGGAACCAATCTTAAAAAAAAAAAAAAAAATCGACAATAATTTTTTTTCCTCCTCTCCATCTTCCCTGACTGTGCCCCTTTCTCGAAGAAGAAAAAGAAAACTCTTGTAACAAATATGCATAATAAAGGAAAAGAAATTCTTACACTGGCCATATCCAAAAAATGCAAGTCTCATTCTGCATTTGGGTTTGTCACCTACCTTAATTCTTTGTATCATCTTAATCTTTGGGGCAACAGAAAACGTCCATGTGTGACCTGACCTTGCAGTTGTCTTCACATTTCCAGTTAACATTTAGAAATGGATGACGCCTCTTGTTAAAAAGGAGCCCCACTGACTGGCTAATTGATTCACATGTCTGCTAACTCGTTCCATACTAACTGCTTATATTAAAAGCTAACAAAACACAGCCAGAGGCCCATTATGTTTCAGTTGTAACCTTTCTAAAAAGAGAAAATAAGGGGGGTGATGGGGAGGTGGAAGTTTTTGGGATTCATTAAATGGAAAAAAGTCTGAGACACGGTCCTGTGGTACAATGTACCCCAAGCCAAAAACATTCCTCAAACAGGTCCCTGTGCCAAATCCTGTAGAAACCTCTTCTTTTCGAGGCACATTAAAAAAAATTCCCATAGGTATCCCATGACCAGACTTTATAATGCAACACTGTTTACCATTCTGCAGGGTCTGTTCTGGCCCAAGAAAAATCTTTTCTCAAAAGCTACTGGGCTCCTTTTACAACTTCACACTGTCATGTGGCAAAGCTCAAGCTTGGCTCTCATTCACAGGGCTGAAGGTGGGGTGGGGGGAGGAGTGGGAAACAGAAGCCTTCCTCTCCCTTTTCCCCTCTCTTCCTCCTCCTCCCACACACCCCTTCCTATTTTTTTGTGATGACAGCAGGTCTTAACTTTCTATTAAATGATGATGGCTATAAAGTTTGTCACTTACTCTTGAGTTCTTTGCTCCTCTCTCCATACATTTCTGTTTGTGAACTGATCATGTTTAAAACAGTTTAGCTCCTTTTTTTTTTAAATGATTACAGATAAAAGAGAATTTGGTGCTCAATTTATTTCAAACATTATTTCACAGAGAAGAAGCTGAGATCCAGTGGAGTTAGGTGCCTGTCTCAGTCCCTAGTGCTTAGAACAGTGCTTGGCACATCATTCATTCATTCCTGATATTTAAACAATAGATTGATGACAATACTAGGATATTTTAGGTTTTTTCAGTGTTCAGCAATCATTTGTACAGCAAAAAGTATATTTAAATATGTGGGTATTGATTACAATCAATAGCTTATTCTTTGACTCCTTCTGACCCTGGTATATTCACACACATACAAATACACACACACACACACACACACACACACACACACACAAGTATACATGCTATCAACATGGTTTTGCTAAATTAGAAGGAAATTTCCTTTACAAGAAAAAGATTAGGTAAGAAAGTAGGAGTTCATTCAGGAATTAATATGTTATAAAACAAAAGATATTACTATGACTTTTTTGATTGGTCCTTATGAGATAATGATATTATTAATGTTAATCTATTTTTATAATACTCTGAGCTTCACAAAGCATTTTATGTACAAAAATTCTCTAAGGAAATTAAAAACTTCTCATTAACTCTTGATTGAGGAAACCATGCTATCCAATTTTAATTGTTATATCATGATTTTCCTTTACTACCCATTTTGTATCCAGTCAGAAGAATTAAAAAAAAAAAAAAAGCCAACTACAGCTTTATGAGTTTGTGCTCAATTACTCAATCAAAATTATCCTGATTTCCAAGATAAATGGAAGGTGAAAAATATGGAAGCAAGTTTTCCAAAAAACAATTAAGACAAATTTCTTTTTGTCATTTATTGGGTAGAAAAAAACTTTTTTTCTAATTTCTGGGTAAAATGCACAGCATTGTTTCACATGTTTGAAGTTAAAGTGGGAATTGAGGTTAAAATGCAATGCCATGTCTTAACAGAAAGGACAGAACGTATAAAGTGGATCATGTACAGTGTGTGTTGTAATTAATTAATATATTACATGACGTATATATTGGTTATAATACATATGACACATTAAATATAATACAGTGATACATTTGATATAATTGATAGGTTAAACAGTTTAACTTTTAAAAAATGGATAGCAAGTAATTATTTTATTGAGGCAAAATGTAGCAATAAAAAATACACAGTATATTGGAAAGAGTATTGATCTTATAGTCAAAAGGTCTTAACATTGGGTACATGATTGGGTGAGTGACTATCTCTCTAAACTTTTGATTTCCTTATTTGTAAAAGAAAGATAGATAGGTTGCTCAGTGGGTAGTCTGCTGGGCCTGGAGTCAGCAAGACTTATCTTCTTAAGTTTAAATCTAATCTCAAACACTGGCTGTGTGATCCTGGGTAAGTCACTTTACCTTATTTGCTTCAGAGCTGGAGAAGGAAATGGCAAACTACTCTTAAACCTCAAATGGGATCATGAAGAGTTGGACATGACTGAAAAATGACTGAATGACAAAACAAGGGAACTCATTCTTGCAACTACCAGATAGTGTTTGGGAAGAAAGCTCTTTGGGACCTTTAAGAGTTCCATTGAAATGTGTTGTACCGGAGGAGATGTGGGAAAACTGAGACACATTGTTGGTGGAGTTGTGAAAGAATCCAACCACTCTGGAGAGCAATCTGGAATTATGCCCAAAAAGTTATCAAACTGTGCATAACCTTTGATCCAGCATTGCTGCTACTGGGCTTATATCCCAAAGAAATACTAGAGGGGAAAGGGACCTGTGGGTGCCAAAATGTTTGTGGCAGCCCTTTTTGTTGTAGCTAGAAACTGGAAGATGAATGGATGTCCATCAATTGGAGAATGGTTGGGTAAATTATGGTATATGAAGGTTATGGAATACTATTGTTCTGTAAGAAATGACCAGCAGGATGAATTCAGAGAGTCTTGGAGAGATTTGCATGAACTGATGCTGAGTGAAATGAGCAGAACCAGGAGATCACTATATATTTCAACAATACCGTATGAGGATGTATTGTGATGGAAGTGGATATCTTCCACATAAAGAAGATCCAACTCACTTCCAGTTGATCAATGATGGACAGAAATAACTATACCCAGAGAAGGAACACTGGGAAGTGAATGTAAATTGTTAGCACTACTGTCTAGCTGCCCAGGTTACTCATACCTTCAGAATCTAATACTTAACGTGCAACAAGAAAATTGGATTTACACACATATATTGTATCTAGGTTATATTGTAACACATGTAAAATGTATGGGATTGCCTGTCATCAAGGGGAGGAAGTAGAGGGAGGGAGGGGATAATTTGGAAAAATGAATACAAGGGATAATGTTATAAAAAAAAATTACTCATGCATATATACTGTCAAAAAAATTTATAAATAAAATTTAAAAAAAAAGAAAAAAAAAAGAAATGTGTTGTACCTATTATTATTTTAACATTAAAAATAGAATCCAAGGTTTCTCAAAACTTTGTGGACCTTGCATAAAATGCAGTAAAACAAATGAACCACTCTTCCCCTCCTCACAATTGAGGTTTTGGTAAAACTATTTAATAATCCTGCTTGACTGCAGTCACTGACCCCTTTTTAGAACAGACAGTATGTGGGTTCAGTCAGCCATACTAACCTACAAGATGTAAGCAAGACAGAAAGAATGACTTCATCCCAATAAAAGGCTCTTTATTTTGGGAGGTTAAAAGCATTAACTGTTAAAGAAGAAAGGAATGATTTCAGATTTACAGTATAGAGGAATAGTATGTCAAGAGAATATAACTGTAGGTAGAGAAAACACCTGGAATCTTTTCTCAGTAACATTGACAAGTTCTTTTAACAAAAGAAATGGGGCTTATTGGGTGTTGGTGTTAAGATTCGGTTGGTAGGACTCCTGATCTGAACAAGTTTATGTGTTCTTAAAAAAAAACCAAAATGAAATGATAAGCACAACAAACTAGAGGAGGCATTGCCAGGTAGTGTAGGAAATAAAAGAGGAATGTTCTTGGATCTGATGATTAAATTATTTCTGGCTCAGTGAATATTACAGGCAGTCCTCACTTTTTATTGCATTGCATCCCTGGAAATGGCATTGAATTTTCCCAAGGAAACAATGTTATGCTCGGGGATTTAATGCCTGATCAAAGACAGCAATGTCTCAGTCCTTCCATGCCATCTAGCCACACTGGCTGAGAGTTTAAGGACTTAGAGTTGAATCTAATTATCTTTCCACTGCAGTGACTGCCTCCTGGAATCCCTCGGGTTCTGTCTCCTAAAGTCTCCCTGATCCTTCTAGTTGTTCATATTCTCTCCCACCTCAAATTATCCTGCAATTACTTATTAGTATTCACTTTATTTCCTCTCCACTCCCTAGTAGACTATAAACACCTTGAGGGCAGAGATAATTTCATTTTTGTCTTTGTAAACTCAGCAGCCATTCTAGTACCCTGTGGAGAATAAGTACTTAATCAATGTATGTTTAATTGAATTGAATTAAAATTATATTATAAGCTCCATTAAATGGGCATGCATGTATATATCAAAATATAGAGATCCCCATGGAATTCTGGGGATTTAGAAAGGTTCTGTGGGAGGTAATTTTAGATAGGTCATCTCTTTAAAATTTTGTACTTGGAAGATTGGAATCGATGCCTTTTTTTTTTTTTTTTCTCTAGATAAATCTTTTAATAGCAAGTAGGGACACCCCAAATCCTATTGATTATTTAATTGAAGTATAATCATCCTGTCTCTTTGCCATGGTGATGCTGGTGTTTATGGGATAATTGCATGCAAAACTCAAGGCTTTTTAAACAACAGCTGACAGAATCCAATCCCTTTCTCCACTCCAGCTGGCTCCCTGAGTTACTGTCCATTGCCAGAAGCATAGGCTCTGCTGTAGAAACTGTGGGATGAATGTGTGGGGCCACTGAGAAGTGATGTATAGGTGTTAATTAGACTGTGTTGAATGAATGGAGCAGTGGAATGTCAAGTGTTGAAAAGCAGAGATTGCATATATGAAGCTAACATTTTTGATAGTTTACTGCTTTACATGGGAAGAAATCTCAATAAAAATCAGATGAAGTATTGGTTAATGTTGCATATTATAAAGATTTCAGATAAAGAATTATAAAGAAATAAATTAAAATGATGGGATTTGCTATCACTTCTGTAATTTGGGCCTTTTTCCTTCCTCTCATATTTTTCCTGCCTCCTTTCATCTTGCCACTATCCACATAGGGTTTGCTGTGAGTTGCATTCTCTATTTCTCTCTGAAAACCTATCTGCCCTTTAACTTGTTTTTTTTTTTAATTGCATTGGATCAGAGATAAATTCTCACTGCTTATCAAAGTAGTTGCTATTTACTTTGATTAACTCATTGTCAATTAGCCAACAAGACTTGACTAGATTTAAATATGTGACAATTTCTTGGGTACTTTTGACAGTATGTCCAAAGAAATATAATAGGCATTTTTTGATGAGAGACTGGATCATTGATCGTCATAAATGCCATGGTCCGTTCTAGTATAGTTGACTCCTGCAGTTTCTTTCTGAGATTCTATTCTACAGCTTTATTTTAGGAAGGACTCACATAGTGGAAATCTAAAGCCAAAGTCAAGTAGAGAGGTAGGAATTCATCATGGCAGATGAATGGAGATGGTGAAGAGTTGGTGTTATTTGAAGAAATGTATGAGTTGGCAGTACATTTTAAAAATATGATACACTACTTTTGTCCTCCCAGAGTCTTCTGCTTTCCAGGCCAAACATCCCAAGCTCTTTCAATAAATCATTGTTGGCTGCAACAACCATATTAATTTTGAGTCCACTAATCATTCTCTAGACGTTGCCAGCTTGTCACTGTTTTCTCTGAAATATGGTACCTAGAACTGATTGCAGTATTTTAGATTTGGCCTGAGTGGGAAAGGGTAATTTTCCTTGTTCAGGACATTAATTGGATTCCCTATGTTGATTCATACTGAGTTCATGATTCACTAAACCTCTCTGTTTTGTTTTGTTTTGTTGGGTAGGATTTCTGTCTGGATGCATATTATTCCTGATTTATTTATTTATTTGTTTGTTTGTTCGTTTATTTATTTGTTTGTTTGTTTATTTATTTTTTTATTTATTTTTGTGAGGCAATTCAGACTAAGTGATTTGCCTAGGGTCATACAGCTAGTAAGTGTTAAGTGCCAGATTTTGAATTCAGATTCTCCTGACTCCAGGACCATTGCTTTATCCACTGCACCATCTAGCTGCCCCAATCTTATTCCTGATTGAGCATATCTCATAAAATCCCTAGTTTTCTTCAAAACTCACTTCTTTTCACTTACTATAGGAAGTCTATTCTGGTAGCAAAGAATTACAACTAAAATAGATGCTCTTTAGATGAGTGGGTGAAGGAACACATTATGCCAAGGGAATATTACTGTGTTCTAAATCCCAGTGAATATAAAGAATTCAAAGAAACATTTGACATCTATGCTTCTCCAAATAGGGCAGATAGTATCTGGACTTGGATTCACATTTACTAGCTTCGTGACCAATATCAGATTACTTAACTAATCTGAACTTCATGAGTTTCTCCATCTGCAAAAGAAGGATAATAAAAGTATCTACCTTTAATAGAAAAAAAAAATGGATAAGCTTTAAAGTACTTTTGCAGCTTTCAAGTACTATCTAAATGCATGGTAATGACATGAGCTAGTAAAGAATGTAGTAAGCTTGCTTCACAGTATGTATAATGTCTTCACAACATAGGGAGTTTCAGAAGATAGGGGTCTAAAGTCAGGAAGACTCATCTTTGTGAGTTCAAAGCCAGCTGGATTTGCTAGCTGACAAATTTTTCAAATCCAGCTAGAAACAGCAAACTGCTCCAATGTTTTTGTAAAGAAAACTCTATATGGGGTCTTGGACATGAATAAACAACTTAAGTAGAGGGACTAATAAAATGAAATAATGCTGTGTAATCATAATGACTAATTTTGGCCTTGGAGAAAAGCTGAGAAAATATACTTTTTTCACTTAATTGCAGAAGTGGGGACTTTATATATAGAATATTTTGAGTAATCTCATACACAGTTAATGTGCTGCTTTTTACTGATCCCTCTCCCCCCCCCCTTTTTTTTTTTTGACAGGGCTTGCTGCTTATAGGATGAGGAAGGGCTAGACTTATAAAATGACAAAAATTCAAAAATTTTTAAACATATATGATAATATCCAAATTTACATAAACCAGAGTTTCCTAACGTGGATCTGTAGATCCATAAGTAGTCAGTGGGTAGTTTTCAAGAGGTTCAAGAACTAAGACGGGAAAAAATACATTTTTGAATTGTACAAACCTCTAGCTAAATTTAACATTTTCTTCAATTATTTAAAAATATTATTGTGAGAAGTAGTCCAAAGACTTCACCAGATTTCCAAAAGGGTCCAGGAGAAAAAAAAAAAAAAGGTTAAGAACTCCTGACCTTTTTTAAGAAAAAAAAAGGAAACTTGCATTTGTGAAGAGCCTCCTATGTGACAAGCATTGTGCTAAGCACTTTTACAAATATTATCTCATTTGATCCCTACAACAACCTTGTGGAACCTCATTTTACAGTCAAAAGGAGTTGTGACTTCCCCAGAACCACAGTTAATGAGTATCTGTTAGTGTTTAAACTCAAGCTTTCAGGACTTTCGACTTAATATTAATGATGGAAACTGGTCTTGAGATGGTGGAAAAAACTCTGTCTAATTCTCGTCTCATCCAAATTCTCCTTTTTCATTCTCTGTCAGGTTTTCTTTGGCCTTACCTAGTCAGAAAAAACTTTACGAATTTTGCTAATAGGTAAAAATCTTATTACCATTGATTATACAGTACTTCCTACATAGATTATGGTTTTCATTAGATATAGTTCATTATGTGGGGGAAAAAAATACAAGAAACTAAGCTGAAAACTCACATCACAAAACATACCATGCCTATTTAACCCATAAAGAAAATAGTGACTGAGGGGAGAGGCCTATAAGAGGTCAGTCAGTTTGTGATGATAGGAACACTTCCAGGACAGTAAGATACTGAGGAAAAGGAAATAGAAATGATATGTAGTCAAACTGAAGTAAGTTAAACAGACATGTATAAGAGCTGGAATATCTAACGAATGCTTCCTCCATGGAAGGGCAAACCCAATGTTATCTAAAGCTGGGTGTGGACCTGTGACCTTTCCTGACTTGGGTGGGACACTAGGTGGAGAGGTTGAGGTTTGTCTTAAAGACAAAATTAATGACTGAAAAAGCCAAAATTAATTAGAAGGCCTGAGGGGAAAAGGTATAGAATTTATTAAAGGGCTTTCAAAAGTGCAAACCTCAAGTTTGTATTTCCAGATGAATTGCAAGTATACTTAGAAAGGAAATAAAGTCTCTTTTTTTTTTTTTTAGTTCTGCTTCCAGGTTACCATGTGCCAGTCAATAGTTCACAAGATTTATAGATACAGACCTGAGAGGGCATCTCATTCAACTCTCTTATTTAACAAATCAGGGAAAATGAGGCCCAGAACCATTTAAGGAACATTTAGATTTCCTGGACCTTAGTTTGTTTCTGCTAGATTGAGTGGTAAAAAATATAAATTTCAGTTAATGCTTTCCTTTTTTGATGAGGCTGCAAACTGTAGATAATTGGGAAATAAGAGGGGCAAACAATGGAAATAAAAAACTCATTTTGAGCCATAGCATTGATAACAACTAAGATAATTGAACGAATAGATTCTGAGAATTAGAAGGCATCTCAGGTATCTAGTCAAATCTGTGGATTCCAACATTGCATAAAGGAATCCAGTAATGGAAGCTCACTACTTTTTGAAGCAATCCATTCTACTTTTGGAGAGTTTGAATTATTAGGAAGTTTTTCTTATCTGGAGCTAATGTGGATCTCTCTGCAAAATCTACTCTAAGCTTTTCATTTTTATTTCTGGGATCAAACAAGAGTTTAAAGACTCTGTAAGTTATCTTTTACTTCAATTGAGTTATTTGACTTGATGAGTCTAATCTCTTTTTTACCAGATAACTTTTCAAATATTTGAAGACAGCTATCTGGTGCCCCTGAGTCTTCTCCTTTGCTGGCTAAACATCTCAAGCTCTTTTAACAAATCACTCTTGGCTGTAATGATGAGATTAGTTTTAAGTCAAGGCAACATCCTTTGGACACAGCTAGCTTGTCTTTTCTAAAATTCTGTGCTTAGTACTGATTAAACCCAGACCTTCAGATTTATTTTAATTGGTAGAAAGTTCAATTAGACTAATTTGCCTTGTTTGGGACATATTGTTTTCATAATTGAATCTCTATCACATTGTTGATCCATATTGAGTTCATGGTCCACTAAAGCTCCAAGTCTTTTTTTTTTTTTTTTTTTTTTTTTTTGGTGTTGAATATATGGATTTCTGTCTGATTCCATCATATCCTTGATTGAGCAAGTAACCATTTATTTTTCCTCACCTCTGCCTTATAGAATCTCTATTTTTCTTCAAATTTAGCTCATCTTATTTCCTCCAGGAAGTTTCTTCTGATCTACCTAGTTGCTAGGCTCTTCTACTTGGAAATCATTTCATATGTATAAGCATTAGCATTCTGTTTACATATTCTTGCCCGGTAAAATGTAAATTTCTTGAGTTCAGGAACTGTTTTGATTTGGTATTCCAATTATCTTGCTATCTCCTTTCTCCCACTGGCAAGAACTTCTTGTAGCAGGAAGATATAGACATGCTTGCAAGATGTTTGAGAGAGGAATCCAAAGACATTGCTTTTTGAACTCTAATCTTTTGTGGAGGTTTTTGGAAAGAGAGCTTGGTGAATAACTTTTAGATGTTAGCAAGGTTCTGAGGGAATAGATCTAGGAAAGCTTCTGATTGACTATTGAAATACAAATACTTGTGGGAACTCAACATTGCAGACCTAAAAGTACTCCCTCCCTCCTTCCTCCCCTCTTTCTCTCATTTCCTCCTTCCTTCCTTCCTTCCTTCCTTCCTTCCTTCCTTCCTTCCTTCCTTCCTTCCTTCCTTCCTTCCTTCCTTCCTTCCTTCCTTCCTTCCTTCCTTCCTTCCTTCCTTCCTTCCTTCCCTCCCTCCCTTATTTGTTGTTTAGGAAGTACATTGTATGTTATTCAGGAAGTAATGAAATTGATTGCTTTAAAAAGTCTGTTCTATATTTTGTTATGTCTTTAATATTACATTGGAATAATACAATATGAGGATACCAATGGTTTTCTAAAAATTGTATTTATATATAATATATAAATTTATATATTTGGAGAAATAGACTTATGAAGCAAACTACTCGAATGTATTATAAAAATGTATGCTAATTATGAATTTCAAATAAAATATGAAATTTACTTTTTGCCCAGGATATCAAAAACTTCTGAGTTGGAGATGGGAAAGTAAGGGTATTAATTTGTAATATTTATTTCAGACATGGATGTATGATGCTTGCAAGTTTTTAATTTGCTCTTGAAACACCAAAGTCATATGGATCTCACAGGAAAATCTGGGCTTCCATGAATACTGGAATGACTCAAGCAGAATGCTAAGAGAAATACTTTGTGGTCAGGCACAGTTTTCCCTTCTAAATCTGCTTTGCATAAAACTCATTTTCTATAATAAGAGTTATTTTTTAGTGTAAATCTGTATCACTTTTTTCTTTCAATGAGTTCTCATTTTATTACTGTGGCTTACATTTGAAGCATTGTGATATACATTCAACAGTTTGATGAACAAACCCTTAATGAATGCCTATTATGTTCCTACTATGACAAAGCTAGGTGGTGTAGTGAGTAGAATGCTGAGCCTGAATACAGGAAGACTCATCCTCCTGAGTTCAAATCTGGTTTCTTAACAGCTGTGTGACCCTGGGCAAGTTACATAGCTCTTGTTTACCTCATTTTGCTCATCCTTAAAATAAACTGGAGAAGGAAATAGCAAATGGCCTATTTTCTTTGCCAGGAAAATCCTAAATGGGGTCTCAAAGAGTAGGTCATGACTGAAAAACTGCTGAAGTAAACATCCAGAAACTATATGTTCAGGACATACAGAGATAAAAACAAAATAGTCCTCTGGCTGCACGGAGTTTAATTCTATTGGAGAGTAATAGAGAGGAGATATAGTATTGCTGACATTTATGGAGCTCTTTAACATTTGCAAAACACTTTACTTTTCTCATTTGAGTCTCATAACCCTTCTCTTTGAAGTCCGTAACAATCTAGGTCCAAAGGTTTCGTTTCGATTACCTTAGTCTTCCTCACACACTTGAAGTGCTAGCCAAAATAACCGACTTGACTGTTTTTCCAAAAGGACATTCCATTCTCCACCATGAAATTCCATTTTCCATCTCCACATTGAATGCTCTTTTCCTACACCTTGACCTCTGGGAACTATTGGCTTTCTCTAAAGCACATGATCTCCACACTCCCAAGTTGCTACTGCCTCTCCTCATTACTTTGTATTTATTTAGAAAATAAATATGATAATAAAATATAATAATAAAATTAAAACAAAATTAAATTGTTTATAAACCCACTGTTTCTCTCAAGTAAAATGGATGATACTTGAGGCCTGGGGATTGTTCGCTTTCTTTGTACTCCCAGTGGCAATGAGAAGATGTTTAATAAATGCCTGTTGAATTCAACTGAGTTGAGCAATATTGTGAGGTAGCTATATCTATACAAAGTAAAAATACAACTTTATATATAAATACAAAATAATTCTGGGACTGAAGGAAAATACTAATACTAATATTATCTCATTTTATCCTTGCAGCCCTGAAATGTCAGTGTTATTATTATTTTAATTTTGATATGCTTACACTTCTATAAAAACATTTCATATCTTCCTATTGAAGCATTGTACAAATTTGAGACAGAGGAGAAAAAAAAGAGATAAACAGAGGTACTGATGTTTCTTGTCTAAGGCCATGAAGCTAGTCGGTGTCTAAGGCTGGATCAACCACAGCACTCTATGCCCTGTGTCATACTTAAAGTATCCTAATATTTCATGAATAGCCATTCCAATAAATAATATATTCTTAACAAATAATTCCTTTTTTTTTTTTTTTTTTTTAAGAAGATAAGCCTCCTAGGAACATTTAAAAATTAGCTCTGCCTCATTTTTTCCTTTTGCTCGTCCAATTCAGAAGATAAACATAGCAGTCAGATCTTTCAACCTGACATCTTTTTAAGGTACTAAACATTAATCCTTTTTTAAGTGTAGAGTGAATTCAATTAAATGGTCATTTACTGAGCATGCAGTATATGCTTAATACTAGGTTCTAGATACTAAAAGAAAAACACAAAAGAAATATATGATTGGTTTCTGCCCTCATGAAGTTAACAATCTTTTGGAGTACTGGCAATCTGTCATTATGTACTTTAAACTGAAAAAAAAAGTAACTAAATGCTCTAATGCATACTTATACATGTACATCATAGTTCTAACTCAAGTTACAAATGGATACTCAACTCAAATTGCTAAAGGATTGTAGATCACAGATCTTCTGATTACATACTAGGAATAATTTATTCTTCAAAAGAAATCACATTACAAAAAAATGAACCTGATTATACTTTGACAGATAAGATATGGATTCATTATTGATATAGGAAACATTCCTGGCAGGGCAGAACCAGGCCATTAATTTTTTAGAGTGAAGATCAAAGTTAACATAAAACTAGAATTAAGAAAAAAAAAAGGTTGGTGAGCAGTTCAAACAACTTCAATCATTTGAATAAGTTACTGATGCAATGTGAACATTTTCTTGATAGATCCATGCTGTAATTAATTTAAAAACTCCATCACAGTTATTTTTCTCCATTCTGCAAACACTTCTTATTGTTCTATCATGTCTGACTTTTTGGATTCTCATTTGGGATTTTCTTGGCTGAGATACTGGAGTAGCTTGCTATTCTTTTTCCAGCTCATTTTACAGATGAGGAAACTGAGGCAAACAGGATGAAGTGACTTGCCCAGAGTCACACAGCTAGTAAGTGTCTGAGGTGGGATTTGAACTCAGATGTTTCTGACTCCAGACGGAGTGTTCTGTCCAGTATTCTTTTCTTTCCTATCTGATGTCCACCCTGGCTTGCTGATAACACCCACCTTCCTCCCACACACCTTGACCTCCCACAAACGTAGTCAAATTTAGCTTCAAAAAAGGCCAGGCTATTTGGGATTCAGGCCTGTTCTTTTGTGAATGTTGCTGAAAGCTCAGCACATTGTGGAAATTTATCCAGTGCCTCAGTTGGGAGAGATGAAATATTTTAATAGCAGTGTTTATGTTCTCAGTTCGTAGATAACTAAAAAATAGCAAGATTTTATATCAGGCTTTGAAATGAAAAATGTGACCCACTCATTATAAATACGAATTTCATCCATTTCATTCCCTTCCCCCCCACCCCAACTCCCAGGCTCTCTTAATATTAGTGTTCCTCCAGCTTTTCCTTCTCACTCCCAGATTTCTGAGTCACCGCAGAGGGAGGGAGACCTAACAGACTGTCTGGCCAAGTTTTGCAGGTTTAGCTTTCTCATGAAAAGCAGACTTAAAAGGCTTCCTTTCAGAAGTCCCTGAGGCTCTTCAGACAGTCTAGAGTAGAAACTGTCTTGGGATCCATGATAAAGCAGAGACCAAAATTGTAGCAGGCAAGGGGAGTTCAAAAGGGTAATGTCTACCCACAAGTGGCTTTCAGACCAGTGAGCCTTTGCTTTGGGCCAAATCTGCAAAAGCCTGGTCTTGTCACAGACTGATGCAGAAAGAGCAGCCTCTGAAATGCACGTGGGAAAATGTGTCCAGGACTCTCAGGCTCCAAGTTTGATTTTAACCTTTAAAGTCTTTCCCTTAGAGGAATTAAATCCTAAAATTCTTTTCCCTTAAAGATAGATGTTCACCAAAAAAAAAAGAAAGGAAAAAACCCTTCAATGTTTTGGGTTTTTTTTTTTTTTTTAACGTTAGAAAAAAAAGATCCGACTGAGGTCAGTTTTGACTGCTGTCTGAATACATTACTACATGTGCAAACCCACATGGACCTCTAGGTAGCATATGAGCTATTCCTGAATTCTTGATTTATGCAGTCAGAAAAAAAAAGCTCATTAAAACAAAATTAGTGAGGGTAAGATTTGAGTATAGAGCTGATCAAAGATAAACATTGTCACAAAACAGTCTTAGCTCTTCTTGTTGTGAACATGGATAGTCATTTTCCATCAAGGTGTCAGTTTTCTCATCTGTAAAATAAGGACACTAGATCACATCAGGGGTACTTAACCTAGGATTCATGGTTTAAGGACAGGTTTCAGGGAGGGAGAATGTCCATGATTTTCCAAGGAAAATTAAAATTACATTTTTCTTGCCCTATATATCGTGTCCTTTGTCAACTATATATTTCATTTTATACAACGAAAAATACTATTTTGAGAAGGCATTCATTGCTTTCCCCAGCCTACATGACACAGAAAGGGTTAAAAACCTCTAGACTAGAAAATCTCTAAGGTCTCCTCTAGTTCTAAATTATATGATAATCCTACAGGTTAATACATTGGGAATATTTATTATTTCTAATTAATTTATTCTCATCAAAAGAAGACAGCTAACATTCCACATTCCTAATAAAAGTGAGTTTAATCAGCTGTAGCACACATGGGGATTTTGTAGGCTAGAGAGTGACAGCACTCCCAAGAGAATGGTTGATCCAATGTTCCGAAGTAAAAAGGACTGGATAATTAGATGAGAACCTCCATTGTGAAGGAGGTACCTGTTAATCTGTAAGAAAGAATACCAGAAGAGAGAGAAGCAAGAACAGCATTTGTAGTCTCAGAGGGCTAAGTACCCACACTCAGAGTACAGGTGATAAAGTAAACTGAAAACATGAGCATAAGCTGCTACATATTATCTTATAGGTATCCCTGAGGCATGGAGGAATAGAACTCATGATTGAAGTTAAGTTCTAATAGGAAAGAAGGGAGAAATAATGCAATATATAGTAAGTATAAAATTCAGTAAGGATTTTTTGCTGGTTGGCTATGTGAAAGGCACTGAGGTATACATTCAGGAGACGATCCATGGTAAGGAAAAAAATTATGTACAAACCACTCTAATACAAGATTGCAATGGCCAGTGCTACAGAAGAGGCACAAACAAAATGCCATCTATTTCTCACTGGGGAAGGGGGAGATTTTTTTCTGGATTGTGGGGAGTAGAAAGAGCAGAGGAAGGGGGAATGGAGGAATGTCTTATAAGAGAATAAGCATTTGAGTTAGCTATTGAGAGATATACTATTTTGATAGATGGAGATGGGAGGGGAGAGAATTATGGAATATTTTAGAAATAGATTTTTAGACAAAATGGAAGAAAATGTCCTGGATGACAATACTGTTAGGTAGATTTGGAGTTGAAAGGCATTATGATTAGGAGATAAAATGATGTCTTTGGTATGGAGGGAGACTTCCCAGGTCCAACATTAGCTGTAAGAACACGGGTCATTAATTTAATTTTCTAAACCTCAATTTTCTCATCTTAGAATGGGCATACCAATTATCTCAAAGGGTTTATGAGGATAAAATGAAATGAATGCATATAAGCTACCATGTTAAAAAAAATCATGTAAATTACCACAACCATTTCTATTATAGTTGGTTGAGTTGAGTAATCATATCCAGAGATCTATAACTGTAACCAAATTTACAGTATTATATCTCTGGAAAGAGGCCCTTAGCAAAAGTGTCACAGGACTCTGTTCAGCATCTTTTTTTCCCTTGATGACTTGAAGACATAGATAGAATATAGCTCAAATTTTAGGATTATGCTGATCCAGAAAGAGAGCTAGTCTACTGGTTGTCAGAATCAAGTCTGAAAAAGATTGTGATAATTTTCAGTCCAGAGTCACAACTTAACAAAATGAAAGATAATAGAGAGCAGAGAATAAATGTCAAGATTTTCTCTTTTATTAAAAAATGCAATTATATTTGGGTAATTTTGGGGGTTCATGAAAAACCTAGGGATTTGATTTGAGTGTAAACTCAGTATGTGAGCAGTTATGATACATACATATTTCATATCAGCTACACACACATATCACACCAGTTACATATACTGAGTTTATAACTAATATATTTATAATGACAAGAATTACAATTACAAAACTTTGTAGTATTATATTATGGTATCAGTATTATGTGAATATTATATTGTATTAATATGTATTTATATTTACATAAATACATGTCATATAATTACAATACAAATATTATATGTAAATGAATGCTATAGAAGAAACAATTTTGAAGACTCTTATAAGCTAATGAGGAATGAAATGAGCAAAACCAGGAAAATAATTTATGTTACAAAAATATTATTATAAAGATAACAACTTTGAAAGCTATAAGAATATTACAATGACCCCCTGTGATTCTGGAGGACTGACAGAGAGGTGATGGATTCAAGGTGCAGAACAAACCACATTTTAAAAAACACAGCCAATGACAGAATTTGTTTTGCTTCACCATGCATGTTTCTTACAAGGAATTTGGTTTTCTTTTCTTTTCCAGTATGGTAGGGGGTAGAGAGGAGAGAAAATAAAACAACAAATAGATAGAAATTTGCCATGTTATATTTATCAGGTCTAATAGAACAAGTGCTAGAATTGGTGTTGGAGATGCTGGGTTCAAATTCTGACCCATTATTTGATACTTTTGAGTTTTTACACAAATTACTTCATTTCATTAGATCTTAAGTTTTTTCATCTTTAAAGTGAGTTGTTATTCAGTCATTTTAGTCATGGCTGACTTCATGATCCCATTTGAGATTTCCTTGGCAAATTACAGTGGAATGGTTTGCCACTTCCTTTTCCAGCTCATTTTATAGAGGAGGAAACTGAGGCAGAGTTATATGCTCAGATTCATATAGCTAATAAATGTCTGCAAATAGATTTGAACTCCAGGAAGATGAGCCTTCCTGATTCCAGGCTTTGCACTCTGTCAGTGGTACACCTAGCTGTCCCCAGCATGGGCAGGTTTTTTGGATGGCTTTTCAGGTTCCTCCCAATGCTCAGAGTCTAAGATTTTGTGAGTTAAAGTCTCTTCTTACTAGCTATATGATTTTGGATGCATCATTTAGCCTTTCTCAGTCTTATTTTCTTTATCTGTAAAATGGAAATAATAGCTCCTTCCTTACAGGGATAGCATGAAAATTGAAAATATATAAGCCTTAAAGTAGTTATATTATTACTACTATTACTACCATTATTATTATTCTCTAATTATAAGTTATAGATGAATTGCTGATGACCATCCAGACCCTCCAAAAACTGTCAAAAAAGAAAGAAATCATAGTACATCAAATAAAACACTTATATTTATCTTGGACTTACCTAGATGCTTTGAGAATGGGAAGGGGGGGTAGAAGTGCCCACTATCACCTCTTCTCTGATTTGCATCAAGACCCACTATTATACTGCTTCTATCACACCCCTGGATCACACTGGGCAGATGCCAGGGGTGCAGTAGTTGAGAAAAAGTCATCTGTCTGCTTTTGTTCCCAACCTGCCAACAGTAAGCCATGACACCACAGTGGAAAGTGAACCCGACTTGGGCGAGCCCTGAGCACAAGATGGCGGGATGCCAACTGGAAGTAACTCCAGAATAGATTAGAATGGAACCTCAAACACTTTCATTCATTTTGACCTATGCCAAGAAAGCACTCCCTCCCCCGATTTAAAAAAAAAAGAAGAAAGAAATCCATTTAGCAATTCAGCTGTTTATTTGGCTTACAATCATAGGAAAAGGGCTGAATTGCTTACCTCACTAGTTGCATTTCCAGATCCTGAATCTGCACTCAAAAGAATATACAGTACAGGATTTCCCTCATTACTAGTGACTTGAGGAAGACAAATTCGTTAATTAAAAGCCATTTTCTAGCTTCTAACATTAGAAGAAAGATTAAAATCTGCAGTGCAAAGCAAGGCAAACCATATCAGACGTAGTTCAGCATCCTGCATGGCTTAGGAACTGACCTATTCTGAAATGGTCTGATGACCATTGACAGAATGATCAAATAGGCTAAGTTGAGTTTCCTCTGGTATCTTCTTTACAATTTCCTTGAGCCTGCCTCTCAGGGCTTTCCTCCTTTTATTTCCCTAATCCTCCGCGGCCCCCCTCCCCCCCAATGTACTCAGGGCTGGTCACTCTCAACCTCCTATACCAATTTTTTTTAATTGAAATGACTTATTTTCTCAAGGTGAAGCTCTGTACCTACCTAGGAAGCAACTAATCCATGCAACTGGGAAAAAGCTAAAGGGGACTTCTAGGAACCTCCTCCCAATGAAGAAATATTCTTCTTTCTAATTTATATTAGGATAAATTTGGAATTTAATCACCTTAAGGCCAAGGATTGTAGCTCCATTTTATCTTTCTATACCTACTGTTTAACCCAGTACTTTGACCAAAGTAGACCCTTAATAAATAAATGTTTATTCCTTCTATCAAAACTTTCCTGATATGTGTCATTGTTTTCTGATCCTACACTTTTACTCCTGAGTAATTTCAATGAATATATATGAATATTATTCATTCAGAGGAGCACTAGATTGTTTTCTATAATGGGCTAAAGTTGTTTGGTTACAGAAGGTCTCTAACTGTAAATATGTGGTTTTGTGCCCCTATATTTTATGACAAAGACAACTGTGGTCTCTGGCCACTTAAAGGGAAGTCTTGATAGCAGAATTTGGGTGAGGGTGAATTAAGATTTCAGTAGCACACAAACACACCCCAACCTTAATAGCCATACTTTCTGTTTCTGCTTATAATTCAGGACTTCTTAAACAAAAAACAAAACTCATTAATCTGGATTAGAGGAGCCAGAGTGAGTGAGTGAAGAGAAACTAGTGTCATTCTTCCAAGTCAGGGGTCAAGATGTTCCTAACTTATAAAAGGAGTAGACGAATTGGATGATTCCTAATCGAGACACTATGGTATGATGGAAAGTGTTATTCTTGAAGTCTGGAATACCTATATTTAAATCCTGCCTCAAATATTGGCTAAATGATATTAAGCAAATGATAATTATCTGGGCCACAATTTCTATATCTATAAAAATGAAATTAGAGTAGATAACTCTAGGTATATGATTTGAGGTCTAGATTTATGAATCTATGTTTAAATCAATTTTTTTTTTTGTTTCATGGGCCCTTATCAGAATAATGTTTTTAAATATATAAAATAAAACATGTGGGATTACAAAGGGAACCAGTCATACTGCAATAAAGATGTATTTCCCCCCATCTAAATTGACTGGCTTCCTGAAGTCTATTCATATATCTTTTGGGGATACATGGACCCCAAGTTAATAGTCCTGGTGTAAACCTTGGGGACTGCTGGCAGAGAGAATCACAGAATGGTAAAGTCTGAAGAGACTTCTGAGAGTCATTAATTTTACAAACCAACAGGACAAAATTTTGGAGCCTTCAAAGATAAAATAAGTTTCCCAAAGTTACCCAGCTAAAAAGTGGCAACGTCCAAATGAAGGACTGTTTTCATGCAGAAAGCTTTTTACCCAAACGTTCCAGGTAACTCAACTCTGCAGGGAGAGGCTGAAACGAGTGTTTTAGAAAGGGCTAAACAGCTGAGGGCAAGACATTTAGAAAAGCCTTGAGATCCCAGAGAAACTTTAAATATCCCCCTCTAGAAAGAGAAGAGGGATGGAGGAACTGGGTAGAATCCAGGAATTCAGGTGGCTCCCAGGAGAGAAATTTTAACTTGAAGTTTCTGAGGGAAATGGCAAATGCTCCCAAGTCTGGGCTCAAACTTTTTTTTGTCCATGGCTAGCTTGGGGGGGGGGGGAACAAAAAACTAAGAAGCACCTGGTTCTGTTTTAAGTAAAGTCAAACTGATTTAAATGAGGACATTAACTGTAACTTTTCTACTTGTATAAGATTGTTGTGTGATTGAGTTGTGCCTAACTCTTTATAACCCATTTAGGGTTTTCTTCTGCAATTTATCTTACATGTAAGGGAATTGAGGCAAACAGGGGTAAGTGACTTGCTCAGGCTCACCTATCTTAAAGCAAGTGAGGCCAGTTTTGAATTCAGGAAGATGAGTCTTCCTGTCTTTATGGACTAGGCTAGGACCCTGAAATCTCTTACTTTCTCAGAGGCACCTGGTAAGTGCATATTTCTTTCTTTTTCTTACCATGGACCATCTCTTATTTTTTCTCTCTTTTCTTTTCCTTTTTTTTTTTTTTTTTAATTTTTTAAGTCATTGTTATTAAGGAATGGGAATCTCTGAGAGTATAGAGGGAAGATATAAAAAATAGTTCACAAGATGTAACCCCCCTCCCCTCCAAAAAGGATATGGATTAAAAAATCTATGGAAAACATTATGGTATTCTAGAGAAAAGCAAATTGAAAATATCACAATCCCTTGTCCTCTCAACTACATTATGTATTTCAACTTCTGGAACCCAAAAGAATGTCTGTGCTGGTGGGATTTTTAGAATGACCTGTGATAAGATTTAATAGCTTAGATTAGAACTTTAGAGATCATACTCCTAAATCCCCTCTTTTTTTAGGGAAGGAAATTAAGCTTAGCAGAGGCTAAGGAATAAAGTGAATAATCAGTAAGCAAGGGACAGAGCTGGGAGTAGGACTGCTAGTACCTTGCCCAGTCTAGGTGATACATCAGACTGATTTAAAGTCATAACATTATTGGATATGCTGTAGGATGGAGACGTATGGGTTAGGGTGGCATTTGGGAATCTCTGAAGTCAGAAGAACAAAATAAATACAAATATGATTACCTATAAATAACATTAGACTTTAAAAGTAAATCACATGTGGCCACAGGGATCCTTATGTATAGATTTCTCTTCCTCCTCAGCCCCAATCTGTTTTCTATTTAACTTTGATGCTTCAGCTTTAAGTCATAACAAAGCTAGGTATCTATTTTGTCCTTTATATAGAGCCCACACTAAACAGAGTATGAAAAACAGATTTCTCTAGGGTACCAAACAGAGTCAGAGTGGAAGAGGAGATGAAAAAAAGAACTCTGATAAAAGAGAGATGAGCATATTAAAAAAAAAAAATTGACTTTAAATGTTTGACCTAATTTTTTTCACTTTCTAGTACCACTCTGTGGGCACTTTCTAGTACCACTTCAGCTTCTTATATATTTATCCTTTTTGTCTAATGTGAACTTGAAGAGTAAGTACTTCATGTTAAATATTTGCATCAGCTTTTTAAAGATAAGGTCAGGTAGTACTTAGGTAAAATCTTCGGAATAAACTGCTGTGCCAATCGCATTTGGGAAAATACTTTTTTTCATTTCCTTTTCTTACTTTTCCCTAATCTCAGGCAGTCATTGAGATACATGACAAAATTAACTGGCTCTATGAATTTTCCACCTCTTAATGAGGTTGTTAGGAGTTCCTTGTCATCTGGAAAACAGAAGAGGGCAAAGTGATGACAGCATTTCTTTCTTATAGTCAAAAGCAAGTCTGCATTCATTATTACTGGCTATAATTGCCTCTATAAATGTTCAGATGCAATTAGCTGATCGAGAGGAGCTATGATTGGCAATGTTAATAGATGGGAACTCAACTAAGGCATGTCCAAAAATATTAACAATGATCAAAGAATCATGGAGAAGTATTCAATAACAAATGGATAGAGAAATGACATTGGAGGCAGGCAGACCCCATTTCAAGCCCTTTTTCTTAAACATACCAATTGTTAAAACCCAAAGCAAGACCCAGAGCAACGTCTTAATGCTTTAGTCTAGGAGTCGGCAAACCATTGCCTGGGCTAAATTCGGTTCTCCCCTAGAAGCTAAGAATAGCCTTTTATATGTTAAAAATTTTTATTTTATTTCAAAATTAAAAATTTATTTTGACCCTTGGACATGTACGAAAATGGGCAGAAGACTATATGCTAAATTGCAGTGGTAGGGGGGGATTTCCTATTTCCCTATGCTAATAAAATCACAGGACTTAATTCTATGATCCACTGGATTGTGAATTTAGAATTAGAAGGGTCTTTACAAGATTTATTTTACAATGATATTAGGTCTGATAACTTGTATTTTAGTTCTGAAAGATCAGGTTGGTGGGAAAGTGCTCCATGGCACTGCCTTTGCCCCTTGTACAATTCTGGCCCTTTGCTACCATCTGCCTTGGGCCTCATCCTTTATCAGCAAATAGAAGAAGGGATAGGGAGCCTGGCTTGGACCTGTATGCAGACAGGGATAGTGGTGGTGGAGGGGAAAGTTTGGCAGGTTAGAAGAGAAGGGTGTCAGAATTCCCACCTTTCCTTACTATCCCCAGATAGATAGGCATGGCCTAAGTTGAACTTGGCAAGAATAATTAATTTAAGTAGGAAGCTAGCAAATTTTGTACAATGCTGAACATCTCTAGTGCCTGTCTATGTTTATTTATTTATTTATTTATTTTTTAACCATTGGTATCCCAAATTTTTTATCCTTCGTGGAAAATGCCAATCACATCCAGAGAGAGAGAACTATGAAGACTGTGGATCAAAGCTTAGTATTTTACTCTTTTTTTTTTTCCTTTCTCATGATTTTCCCCCTGGTCTGCTTTTTTTCCCCCTCATACAACATGGCAAATATGGAAATATGTTTAAAAGTATTATACATATTTAACCTATATCAGATTGCTTGCTGTCTTGGGGAGAGGGGAGATAAGGGAGGGAGAGAGAAAAATTTAGAATGCAAAGTTTTACAAAAATGAATGTGCAAAACTATCTTTACATGTATTTGGAATGATGGGTTAGGGTAAGTGGAAATACTAAGATAAAGAATAAAAAAGATGGGTCCTTACTTCATGAAGCTTATATATTTATTTTCCGTATCTCTTTCTCTACTTTAAATTTCTCTATCACTACAATCTTAAATTCATCTAAATTCCCTAACCAATTACCCAAACTACAATGCTATAAAATTCTGGAAAATTGGACTTTGTACTTCTTAATCTCATGAAAGGTCACTTAGCCTCTCAGCTCTCTAGATTTAATTTTCATTTTCCATAAATTAAGGATAGGATAAGTGATTTTTAAAGTTTATCCATTTCTAAAATTCTAACATCTATGATTTATTTTTAAAAAATTTTTTGTTTATTTAATATTTTAATTTTCTCCCAGCTACATTTAAAACTTTTTTACATTTGTTTTTAAAACTTTGAGTTCCAGATTCTTTCCCTCACCCTTCCCCCCCATTAAGAAAGCACATGTGAAGTTATAGCATCTATGAGATCATTCATATGAAAACGTTTGAAAATCTTAAGGTACCACATTAATGTAAAGTATTGTTTAATATTTTTGTGCTCCAGAGGGATTAAAGATGATGGAGTGTCATTAGGGTCCTTCACATTCAATACTGGATACTATTGGCAGTGATCCAAGGCTAGGATCACTTGGAGAAGCAATAGAAAGTCTCTCTTTGAATTCTTTATTTGATCTATTGGGTTCTTCTCCTTAAGTTCATCACATTGGACAAACATTGAAAACTTAATAAAGCAGCTTCTACTCTTCGGATATGCCCAAAATCTGAGCAGATTGATGAGTTGCTATTTTGTTTGTATCATCTAGGCCAATTTTTCCAAAGGACTGTCTGCATCCTGAAGGCTACTGTGTAGAATTTTAAGACATAACCCCAAAGAATAAGTTTTATGAGACAATGATTTAAAAACCAGGAATGAGCACATATTTAATCATTAAGATAAACAATCCCCCCAGTACTCCTGAAAGCTATTAAATCAATTTCTCATAACATGTTTTATAAAATTATTTTTCTTCCTTTCTTCCCATCCTGAGGAAAGGTCATGGTAAAATAGGACTTCAGTTTGGGATTCAAACCACTAAAAAGTTATAAAACCTAAGTCTTGTTTATGGGGGAAAAATGATCAGAATTTAAATCTTTAGCACATTCAGTCTTTTAATGACTAAGAATGAGGAGTGCTGTGAGAGAGAGAGAATATTTCCCAGTCTTTTCAAACAAAGGTATTTAAACTGAGCTAGGAATTGAGTCCTCACTTTTAGTCTTGGTTTTGTCACTGAGCTAATAGCTTACCATCATATAGCACCTTATCTCATTTGATCACTATAATAATTCTGTGAGGTATGTATCACATACACACACACACACTTTCTTGTCTGAACACTTGTGATTTTGTCTTATTGGGAACTCTCACTACAGAAATTTCTTCTAACAGATATTGATTTGCACATTTTCTATAACTTAGAGTCTTAGGCAGTTAGTTGCTACAGCAGAGAGAGCATTAGCCTTGGAGTCAGGAGACCCTGCGTTCAACTATAGCTTCAGATACACAACAGCTGTGGGACCCTGGTCAAATCACAACCCCGACTGCCTCCAAAACAACACAAACAATAATACAAACTTATAGTCTTTAAAGAGTCATTTGGGCATTGACAGGTAATGTGATTTGCCCTTCCTTACACATCTAGTCTGTTGAAGGCATGACAAAGATCTTCTTGGTTCCTAGGTTGACCCTTCATCTACCATTATCATGAGGCTTCTCCACATCCACATTATCATTCCTGTTTTACAGATGAAAAATCTGAGGCTCAGAGCAATCCAAGCGCCAACACTGGAAGAGTCAACACTTGAACATTTATGGTTCTTAGCACTATTTGGTAATAAGTTATGTGACCTTGAGAAAAGTACTTCACTTATCTGGACCTTCATTTCTTCCTCTATAGAGGTTATATGAAAAGATCTCTAAGGTCCCTTCTAATTCAAAAATTCTACAAATTCTCTGGAAAGGCAACAAGAATGAATGTTGCCTTCTAGTATCCAGAATGGGTATATTGGGAACACTGCCCAAGAAAGCAATGTAAGAATATGGAAAATGGTCTCTGTTGCTCCAATACAGTTCTCCAGACTCCTAATTTAAGAAATGCTTCTAAAGATGAGTTAGAACCAGTCATTTTGGAAAATATCGTGGGAAAAACAACCTGAGTGAAAGCATATCCTGACAGCTTTTCTAATATAAAAAGACAAAAATAATTTTTGGAACTCAGCAGTCTCATAGGACAGTGAGGATGTGCAATGATTAGAGTGCTGAGCTTGGACTCTGGAAGACGAGTTCAAATAATTGCTGTGTGACCCTGAGCAAGTCACTTAATTTTGTCTTTGTTTCTTCATCTGTAAAATGAAGAAGGAGAAAGAAATGGCAAACCTCTTCAATATCTTTACCTTTCTTTGTTTCTTTCTGTTTCTTTGTTTGTTAGTTTCTTTTCTTTCTTTCTTTCTTTCTTTCTTTCTTTCTTTCTTTCTTTCTTTCTTTCTTTCTTTCTTTCTTTCTTTCTTTCTTTCTTTCTTTCTTTCTTTCTTTCTTTCTTTCTTTCTTTCTTTCTTTCTTTCTTTCTTTCTTTCTTTCTTTCTTTCTTTCTTTCTTTCTTTCTTTCTTTCTTTCTTTCTTTCTTTCTTTCTTTCTTTCTTTCTTTTGCAATTGGAGTTAAGTGACTTGCCCAGGATCACATAGCTAGGAAGTGTTAAGTGTCTGAGCCCTGATGGGCTGGTGGTCTATCCATTGCACCACATAGCTGCCCCCACTCCAATATCTTTGCAAAGAAAACTCCAAGTGTGCTCACAAAAAATTGGACCTTATTGAATTGACTCAACAGCAACAAAGTGTCATAGTTTGAGATGCAATTTAAGAATGGGAGGAAGATAAAAACTCCAGGTTCTCACCATACATACATTTGTACAAATCTCCCTGCCCTAGGTTTTGTTTATGGGAAAAAGCAAGGTCATGCAAAAGATTATCTATTGTCTGAAAAGTACTGGTGACCTCTATGGTAGAGGATTTTTTAAAAAGTCAAATGATAACACTGGGAAGATATGAAATATAATTGGAATGAACTAGAAAATAAGAATCCTCTGTGGATGACTAACAATTTTTTGAACTTGATCTTGAAGAAAGGGTAAGACTGATGGTGAGGTCATTATAGCCCAGCCTACATAACTTTTGTACTTTTAGTTTAGGAAATAAGTTTGCATGGGCCTTCTCCACTGATCTTTAGCCTAGCATTTATTCTGTGGTGAAAGAAGCTAGGGATTTAAACTATGCACAAGTTGGGGATGTGAGGGAATAGAAAAAAAAAACACATTAAAACATTTTTAATTTACTGTTCATGGTTACAAGTTTCCTTAGGAGACATAATATTTTTTTTTCTTTTGGTTGAAAAAAATAATTTGGACTAACCTCAGAAAAGCTGGGTTTAGTGTTTCCCAGTCTGTTTCCAAGCAGACTAAAATACTAACAAATTTAAATCCACGGGGAGAGATTTATGGTTCACCAAGTTTGTATGATTCATACTGCATTTCTTATGTTCTTATGAATTTCAGACATCATAATGGGTCTTCTGAATGCAATATATGGTACATATGTACCAACTTGAATTGTTTACTCCTTTTAAAATTTTACCTGTGATGGACTGTTACTCTTGTGACAGTAAAATTGCTATTGTGAATATTCAAACAAGAAAACTAGCAATGGAAATAAAAGCAAAAGTGAGTTCTGTCACTAACTAACCTTGCACAGGTCACTTCTCTGAGCATAACCTACAAAATGAGAATCTTGGATTTTCCTTAACTTGATCATTCCATGGTTCTTTGGAAATATTTTATTTTCACTTTTTCATTTACAAGGGAATAGCACATAAACCTAAATTTTGATTTGGATAGGTCTTTGAAGCTCTAAGTTAGAGAACTCTTTTAATCTTTTTTCCAAATCAAATTTGAACCCCATAATTTTTTTTTGACCCATCTAGGAAAGAGGCAGATTCTTACATTGAAAAATGAGATAAGACAGCCTCAACAAGAACAAAAGAATAGACTGGAGAGAGCTAAATTAAACAAAAATTTGGTAAACATTGACCATATAATTAAAGTGTGTTAAGTTCTTAGAAAACAAAGATAATTTGCCTTCAAAGAGATTACAATCCAAAAAAAGTGGTTTACCAAGCACCTAATATTTCAATCCAATTCAATCCTAATTAAAATAGGGCCTGAGGTTCTAAAGCTAGTTTTACCAAGATTGTTTTTTAGTTTCCCATTGAAAAATGGAAACAATACTCATCTGACAGGAATGATTGAATTAGCCAATGAATGCAACATGCCCTGAAAATGCAAAATTCATATCTGCACATAATGTTTCTATTATTACTGCACAGCATTTCAAGGGACATATGAGGGACAAGCACACTGCCACAACTGCCAAATAATCAATCTGGTTTCTTCTTCACTGAATACAGTGAGCAGGATAAAGTACTGTTCCAGCAACTTGGCTTCTCAACACTTTTGTTCCTTGAGATTTTTCTTTGTCATTGAATAATATAATTTAAAATTAGAAGAGACCTTAGAGATTATCCAGCAGAGACCTCCATTTTGAAGATGGGGAAAGAGAGATTTTTAAAGGAAACGAGCTGAATGAGAAGAACAAAGCAAGTTTTAGGAAAAAAAATACCACTAACTACAAAGTAACCATTGATATTTTGGCTACCTGGCCTGCATTTGATTCTATCTAAATTCACACAATTGTTTTTCTTATGACTGTTCCCATATGAAAGTCAGAACCATGTAATGAGTTTAAGAGGCATCAGAATGGAAAATAATAGTCAGCATAATTTAGTAGTAGTTGGAAAGCCACAAGTGTGATCTTATCTCAGGGCTGTTCTGAGACTACTATTAATTTTACTGGTATAACAGCAATGGAGTTTGCTTAGAGTTCAGCAGGACTGAACTTAAATAAATTTGTGTAACAGGTATCTTTAGCCCAGTGATCTCCCAAGAAAATACAATGAAAGAAAGGTGAACTAAAAGATTAGCTTAAAGTTTTATACATTTTATTGGAAACAGTTTAATTTTTCTTCAGCATCTGAAGACAGATATTTGTAAAGAATGAATGCAATAAGCAAGAAAAAGAAAGGAACCATGACTTAAAAGAAGATATAAAAGAAGCTTCATTAAATAAAAGAGACCAAGTATTAGTCTCTGGATTTCTTCTTTTCCTCATCCTTCTCCTCTTTCTTTTATAATTGTGTTCCCATAATTTAGTGCAGTGCTTGGCACATAGTAAGCAACTGATGTTTTAAATACATACATTCATTCATTCATGCTGTTCTCTAGGGGCTTTTCCTTCTTTTAGTTCCAAAATTTTGCCAAAAAAAAAAAGTCTATAGCACTTTCGGGGTTGTTTTTGCTTTACTAATCCAGCTTCTGGACATAAACAAAAATGAATTTCCCTAATGGAATAGCATAGAATAATTCCACCCTAAATGTACACCAGAGGTTATAACCTGGAGTTCACTGACTCTCAAAGGAGACAATGAATAATTTCATCAAGTCTATGAACTTAGCTAGCTCAGAAAAAAGAAATTACATCTTTCTTTTCACTAACTATTGGTTTCTTTTTAATCCTATTCATTTCATTTAAGGCATTTTAAAAAACATTCTGAGAAGAGGTTCATAGGCTTCACCAGGGGCCAAAGGGATCCATGACATAAAAAAAGGTTAAGAAACTCTGTTTTAGTCTCTCATGCTAATTGAAGAGCAGATGCTGTTTTTCACCAAGAGGAAGAAAAAGATTTTATGGTCTTTTCTATATTCATTATCTGAGAGACTTCTTTCCCAGTCCTTAAATCTTACTTTCTAAAACGTGATTTCTTCCAACAACAAACAGTTCAGTATTTCTTTCAACAGAAAAAAGACTTAATGACTTGTAAATAAATCCTTTGTTTTTTAAATAGTCATGTCCATCACATAAAAAAGGGTAAGAAGCCCCATTAGACATGTGTATCCAAAAGCAAATTCCATATCTACTTGGGACCCTAAAAGATCTTATCCTTTATACCCACTATATGTATATACAATGATATTTTTCCGAGCAGCCATGTCTGTTGAGGGATTTAGCTGTGCCCACATGTGCATTTGCACACACACACACACACACACACACACACAAAACTTCAACATACAACAGGTTCTCAGGATCCTGCAACTTAAAGGAAAAAGTTGGGAAACATAGCATTAGTTATTTTTAGGAGTCATTCTTTGACAGAAAAATGATAAGATTATTCTTGCCCCAACATGACCTTTATATTCTCAAATCTCCCTTTGTTTCTTAGAGCTATAGTCATGTATTTTGGCAGCTATTTTTTCCCTTAAGAAAATTTTGTTTCTCATAAGCAGACTATTTTGTGCTATTATTATTTTTTTTTTCTTTCATGACTGGGGAAATGCGTTCACAACCAATTTTAAAATAAGTTAGATAGAAGTATCAATAGTCTATTTTGATAACATAAGCAGTTTTATAATTGCCCCAAACTGGCTCTGAAGTAATTACTATGAATAGATATAGATATCTATTAATTAGTTAGTAAATACTATTAATAGGTATAAATATTTTTAAAATCCCATCCTTTTTCACTCATATTTGAAACTCCTTTCTAGAATCCAATGATTCTGGATCAAATGGGCAAGCAGTAAGGAACATTTAACAGAATTTAGTAGACACATCATAATGAATCAGTGAAGAAGCAAATACCAAAAGTAAACCAACAATTTTAATAAAACTGACCCCCAAAAGATTACACTCTGACAGTATCACATGCATACTTAGTAGGCCTGGCCATTTCAAACTCCCATGTTTTAAAAAAAAATAAGATTTAGAAAAATTAGTGCTATATTTATTCCCTCTCTTCATCCCCCTCCTCCCAATTTCTAAGTTGGGAACTAAGTGGACTTAGTGCAAGGAGAATGAAAAAACCAAATCTTCTTGCCTTGTATTCAAGAAATCTACTTTTAAACTTGTACCTGACCTTGTAAATTCAGACTGTTTGTCAGGCCGTGGGACAACGCAAAGGGTACTATATGTACCAGAGATTACTCAGTTACATTCCAACCCGTCTCAGTGAAGCTGCTCTTGTTATTCTGCGGAATCCTCGGGGTAATGTTTTGGAAAATGCATTCATTCTAAATCCATCCTCATATAGAAAAATACCAACCTTACCATTTAAGAAAAATTAAAGGACACAAGCTTTTTAGGATGGTTACATAGTTCCCACAAACTATTCTTTCCCCACTCCCAATTTTGACCTAGTTATTCAAACTTATTAAAGGCACCAATGATGGTGGACTTTTTCCTACAAGTAAAAGGCACTACATTCTATCTATTTGTCCTGATTGTGCTAGCATTGTTACCATTCCTTTAAGTGAATATAATGGATATGAGATATGTAACACAGCCTCAGACATTTTAAAGTCTGAAGTTTTACTGTTCAAACCATAGAATCCTAAGCCAAATGTGTTATGGGAATTATTATGAACTAAAAAAAAAAGCTATTTACTTAACATCCTATTTTCAAAAGAATTTTAATATTTAACTTAAAAATGAGCATTTAAGTTCCTAAAAGGAGGGGGGGAAACATAATTATATTAAAACTTCAACCCTAGAAAAAAGATTTTTTACCTTATATCATTATACAGAATAGATGTTACAATTCATTGTTTTTTGCTTAGTCTTTCTTCCTAAGACTTCACTTGTAGTCCTTTATTAAACTACTATTATTCAGCCAGGCTGATTTTTATCATTATTTTAAATAAAAATGCATATACCAAATTCATTTTTATTCCTTTCATTAAATTTCATTCTCTATGAGAAATCAGTAACATTTGTTGGGAAAAAGATTAGACCAATGTACTTTCTGCTCAAAAATGACAGGGCAAATCTAATCCAGAAAGCTTTTGAAGTATAATTCTTTCTTTCTTTCTTTTTTTTTTTTTGTCCATTCTCTAACTCTTTCTTCTATGACAGTTTAGGAAAAAATATATCTAGCACACTCGAGAAAGCAACACAGCATAGAGATCACTGAATTTGTAGTCAGGAATACTGGTTTCAAAAACTTGGCTCTGCCAAATATTATCTTTCTGACTACTGACAAATCAGTCAACTTTCTGAGCTTCAGTTTTCTCATCTGTAAAAACGAAGGGTTTGTACTGAATAATCAATAGATACCTGAATAGTTTTTAATCCTATCATTATCTTATGCTTCAAATATTTTACTTTCATTTTTAACATTGAAGCTTTCTTGCAGAAGGTAGGGCTCTAGCTGAGACTTGAAGGAAGCTAGGAGGCAGAGATGAAGAGGAAGAGAGTTTCAGGAGGGAAGGCAGCCAGTGAAAATGCTCCAACTTGGGAGATAGAGGAACAATAGTAAGGGGTCTCATGTCATTGCATGTTAGAGAACATGGAGGAAAGTAAAGTGAAAGAGTAAAGTAAAGGGTGAGAAGTTAGGAAGGAGTCAGATTATAAAGAACTTTAAAAGCCAAACTGGAGATTTTATATTTTTTCTTGGAGATAGGAAGGAGCAACTGGCGTTAACTTAATAAGGGAGTGATGCTTACCCTTGCACTTTGGGAAAGGTGATTGGACAGCTAAATGAAGGATGACAGAGTGGGGAAGATACTTGAGAAACACAGGGAGCAATCAACTGGCTATTGCAATGGTCCAAATGGGAGGTGATAAGGGTGGTAGTATCAGGGTGGTAGGGGTATTAGAAGAGAGAATGGGGCATACACAAGAAGTATTAAAAAGGTAGACATGATAAACATTGATAACAAGTTGGATATGGGGCATTAACGATACTGAAGAATCAAGAATGACACTTAGATTTAGAATCTGAGTGACTGGAAGGATGATGGTTACCTTGGCAGTTAACAGGGAAATTAGAAAGAGGGGATGGTTGAGGGAGGCAAAAATAATGAGTTCAATTTGGGGCATGTTGAGTTTAAGATGGCTAAAAGAATCCAGTTTCTGATGTCTAATAAGCAGTTGAAGACTGAAACTGTTAGTCATGAGAGAAGTTAGAACTAGATGGTTATTTGCATAGGGATGAAAGTTTTCCAATGTTCATCAGGGAGCTAAGCTATATTTTTCCTCTGCTTAGTAATCATTAAAAGTAATTCAGTAAAAACAAAAGTAAAATTAAGAAGAGGGGTGGGAGAGAAGGAGTATGACTTTTACTCCATATTATAATAGGGCAAAATCTGGAATATTACTGAAAATGTGGGGGGGAAATTCCCCTAACAGAAATGGTTTTCCCAGGACCCTAAGGATACAAATACACACACACACACACACACACACACACACACACACACACACACACACACATCTCATAAACCATTAATTAGTTCAAAATGTTAGGATTTCATTGATGGTTTTCACAAGTTGCTAACCCAAGGTTTACAGGTTCTCCATAAAAAGCCTATAATAAAGTTAGAAACCACAATTTATTTAACCTCTCTGGGCCTCATTTTTCCCATATATAAAATGAAGATTAGTTATAATTTCCTCTCTAAAGTTCTCTGGCTCTATGAAATGGATGGCCTTGGCTCCTTTGTGAACATAACCAGCTTTCCTTCTTATTTTCTAGCCAGTTTACTTTCAGTAGTCAAATCAAGAAGAAGGATTAACCCAGATATTCTTTCTGACCTCAGCTGACCCCCCCTTCAATTTCTGGGCCATTCCTGAATAAAGACCATCTTGTTCTATCTAAGAAGCTTGCCCAAACTGCCAAAATAAAGGTCCTTTGTTCGCCATTGGTTGTTTCTTCTGCTGTTGCCCAAGGGGTTTTTCTTTTTTGAATCATTGTTTTGGGCTTTGTGGCCTTTGTCCTCTCCTGGGTTCTTCTCTGCCTATGGGTCATCAGGGCATCTATTACATACTCAGATGACAGGTGTGAAGGATCTCAGAGGACAAGATCGATAAAGTTATCTAATATGAGACCTAGCGTTCAGCCTAGACTGGCTGAACATATGTATCTAATGTATGCCTTAAGTCTTTCTTTCACTTCTACTACTAATAATAGCTGTGTCTGATGCTTTGTGATCCCATTCTGTTTTTTGGGTTTTTTTTTTTTACAAAGATATTGGAATGTTTTGCTATGTCCTTCTTTAGCTCATTTTACAGATGAGGAAACTGAGGCAAACAGGATTAAGTTTACCCAGACTCACACAGCTAGTAAGTGTCTGAGGCCATATTTGAACTCAGGAAGATGAGTCTTTCCAACTTCAGCCTGGCATTCTCTCTATTATGCTACTTATTTATCTAATAGTAGAGGACATTTACAAAATGGAAGTAGTCTCTCTCATTCATTCTCCTTGAGGAATCTGGATTTTTTTTGTTGGGCCCCTTTTGTCAGTCCTGCTTCCATGTTGAAACCGATTTCCCTGAATTCACTTGAAAACACAGATAGGACAATTGGTCCCCTGCATTCCTCATCTGGAAAACATCCACAATCTCTTTATGAAGGGTCTTTTTGTTTAGGGCATTTCCACAATTAGCTTAGATCTTGACCTGGAACATCTTTAGTTTACAGATTAGGAGACTGGAGATTAAGTGATTTACCTAATGTCACCAGACAATAAGCAGGGATCAGAAATAGGATTGGCCTATGTTTCCAGAGACCCACTGTGGTTGTCATTAGTTAAATGTTTTAAATTATAAACAGTATTGATAATATGATTATCAGGAGCATTTATATTGAGATTGTTAAATGTACAATAAAATGATTTCAAAATTAACCTGTCACATAGAATCAGTTACATATAACATCCTCAAAGATAACTTTGGTTTTCTCCCAGAAAGACATTCTCCTACAATACCTATATAATTGATGAAGGGGAATTTATCATTGTTAAATCATCGGCAGCTAGCTCATCAGCAGCTAGCTGGCACAGTGATTAGAGCACCAGCTCTGTAGTCAGGAGGACCTG
Organism: Sminthopsis crassicaudata; assembly: GCF_048593235.1. Lineage (NCBI taxonomy): Eukaryota > Metazoa > Chordata > Mammalia > Dasyuromorphia > Dasyuridae > Sminthopsis > Sminthopsis crassicaudata. The sequence goes on along the minus strand of NC_133622.1, from coordinate 84,458,163 downwards.
AGTGCAAATTTGGTCTCAGACATTTACTAACTTGTGTGACCATGGGCAAATCAACCTTGATTGCCTCCTCATCCCCCCCCCCTCCCTAAATCATCACTGCCAGTAGCTTCAAAGGCTTCCCCTGGCTTAACTAGGGCCAATCATAAAATATATGTAATAATAATAACTATAACTCCTATTTTTTTTTTAAGAGAGGCAGTGGAGTGAAGTCCTGGGTTAAGTCCAGCCATTGATATATCTAGCTAGGAGACCCAGAACAAATCACTTACATTTTCAGTGTTCTAGGCCAAAGCTTCTTAAATTGTGGGTCACAACCCCATATGGGGTCTTGTAACTGAATGTGGGGTTGAGAAATTATGATTTTTTTATCAGCAAATGTTTGATTTGCATATTTATTTTATATATCTATGTATCTGCAGTTATGCAAAAATTTCTTGGATGAAATAGAGTCATGAGTGGAGAACATTTAAGCAGCCTTGTTCTAGGTAACTTTCTAATAGTCTTAAGTTGCAAAGAAGGTGCTGATCTGCATCGTTGGAGGAAATTTTCTCCCCTGGGAATTCTCTATATCCATGAAAACAAAAGTCCAATCTCTATCCTTTATCTTTTTCCAAATTTCTATTTGAACACTTACAGATTTAGAAATACTAACTAAATATTCCTGTGAGATGGGTATTAACAAGCATTATTCTCACACAAGGAAACTGAAGCTTACAGAAATAAAGTTGTTCCCCAAGGTCACATGGTGCATAAACATTGGAGCCAGCCTGCCAAACATATGAAGACATTGTCATATTCTTCCCTTATAGGGAGTGGAGGAAAAAAGAAAAACCAGCTCTCTTTGGGCAAAAGGATGTTGACCCAAGCCAGTGAAAAAGAATAGAAGTCTAGGAAGAGGGAAAAGTCATTCTGGGAGTGAGGTGGGGCTCACATCTGATTTTACCCTGGACACATGATTTCCTGGCCGTGGCCCAGTTGTGATAAGGCCTGACCTAATGAACAGATCTGTTGGATCAGATACAGCATTCCTGGTCACAAAGTTTGCATTCAGTTCAGATCTTCTCAAAGACTTCAACTTTTTTTCTAAAACATACCTTATTTTGAATATCTAGTTGTGGATGGTTGAGACCACCAGTGCACAGACATATGAAATAGGAAATAACAGCAAGAGTTCTTGATGTTAGTAACTAATGACCTTTGGACAGGCATCTGAAATTTTACTACTAAGAAATAACTTGGAATTTTTTTTTTTAAGGGGAAGGAGGGTAATTTGGGAAGTTCAGTGAGATCACACGGGGAGAAGAAAGGAGTGAGATAGGGAAGTTGTTTACTTAATTTACAGTGAAAAAATTAAAATATCAGTGAATTAAGATATTAAATATTATAGAGTAACAAATAATAAAATAATAATAAAATATATAAGTAGTATACTAATGATAAAAACATTACAAATAATAAAATAGAAACAAAACTGAGTATTAAAATGTTAGTTTGAAAGGGAACTTGGGAAAGAGATAATTCAACTCTTCATTTGACACTAAGGAGACTGAAGCTCTGTTTTAACTGGAAGTCTTCTCTAGTCTCTTTTAATTCTAATGCCTTCCTGCTATTAATTTTCCTATTTTCCTGTATATAGCTTGTTTTGGATATATTTGTTTGGATATTGTCTCTCCCATTACCTTGTGAGCTCTTTAAGGACTGTCTTTTGAGTGTTTTTGTGTCCCCTCAACACTTAGAACAGTATCTGGTACCTGGTAAGCATTTAATAAATGTTTATTGACTAATTGCCCAAAGAAGTGAAGCAACCAGGCTATTAAATGATAGAGATAATATACTTATGGCCTCATTTATTTTGCATATTTTACTTGAAAGTATCTAAAATACAAAATACTACTACCCTCCCCTTCCCCCTTCCATGTCTACTTAAAAAAGAACAACTTATAAAAATCTATATAAAATCTATAAAATTGTATGATATTTTCCTAGTCTGTTACTTTCAGTAATGAAGTTATGAGACCACTCCAAACCAATCATAATAGTGGTAATAGATAGCATAATCTATTATCAGGGAAAAGGATTAGGCATTTTTATAGACCCAATATGTGCAAAGCACTGTGTTACATGGTTTACAAATATTATCTTATTTGATTGTCATAATAACCTCGTCAGGGAAATGCTATTTCCCACTTTATTGTTGAGCAAACTGAGGTTGATTTGCCTGGGTAATAGCTAGAAAGTGTTTGAAGTGGATTCGAATTCAGTTCTCCCTGATTCCAGGACTGACATCTATTAAATCATCTAGTTGCCTATAGAGATAGGCAGATAGGTAGATAGACAGAAAGATGGATGAATGAATGGATGGGTAGATAGTTGGTGGATGGATAGATGGATGGATTAAAAGATGTGATTTTACAAAGCATTTTTATAGGTCACAAAAAGGATATGAGGAAGTATCAGAGGCAGTAACTATGCAGCTGATCCCTGAGCCTAAACTACTTTCCACCTATTCCTCATGTCTTGGAAACCTGGGTTCCCTCCTAGGTTCAATTTAATTGCCATCTCTTTCAAAAGATTTTTCCTGAATCTCCCTCTTGTTGTGTTTCTTCTTTCCAGCACTGGGATTATATTTTGTGTATATATATTACGTTTGCCTATCAATGTTCAAATTGTATCCTCCCAGGAGAATGTAAGCTTCTTGACAGCAAGGACAATCTCACTTCTATATCTCTATTCTCTAAGCCTAGCACAGTGCTTGACACACACAGAGTCTTAATAAATGCTTAGTGATTGACTAGAGGCTGGGCTCTAGTTCTAGTTCTGCTTCTATGTAGGATCTCAAGAAAGTCTTGGGAATCTTTTAATACACTTTGTTTTCTCATCTGTAAAATAAGTTGGTCAGCCTAGATGATCTCTGAATTTCCTCTCCTTTACAATTTGCTATGACCACCAATTTGGTATGATACCAAATCACTCTCATTAAGGTACATGTGTGGAATGGTTTTTATCATTCACTGAAAAAGAGTATAGTTTAGTCAGCTTTGCATTTGGAGCCAGCAGAATGGAGTCCACATCTTAGCTCTGTCACATCTGAATGATATTGGGCAAGTCACTTGCTTTCCTTATTTATGAAATAATGAAGTTGTACTAGACTTCTAAGTTATAAATGAACAATCCTTGATTCTCCATTCTACCTTCCCCCTTACCATCCCTCATCCTATTTAACCAGTTTCCAAGTTTCCATTGTATTTACTGCATCTGCCCTTCTCTAGACTCACATGACCCTACTTCAATCCCTCACCACTTCAAAGATGCTAGAGTTTCCTAATCTTCTCTTTCTTACTTTTGTAGCCCATCTTCCACATAGCTGCCAAAGTAATCTTCCTAAGGTATAGACCTGACCAGGTTTTTTCTATATTTAAGAATCATTGGCTTCCTATAGCACCTACTTCCCAAAAAAATTGGTGAATTAGAGGCATAGTCTATAGCTATGGCGCAGAAGAAAGAAAAATGAACCAGAACCCTTAGGAAGTCCTTGGTTTTGTCAGCACCATGTTGATCTAATTGTAGTTTAACAGAAGCAAAAGGGAAAAAAGAATCCAGGAAAGCATTATTTTCCTGTATTTGAAACTTTCTAAAACATCTTAATTAGATGCACTCCAGATGGATTTCTTTACTTCATTATCTGATGAGGGAAACACTTTTATTTGGGCAGATTTTCTAGGCCTTGAATGGCTGTTTGGAAGCAACTGTATCTCACTGAGAATTTTCCCCTCTCAAATTAGAATTTGGTAAAGCAACTGAACTGCCTAATAGAAAGGAAGGAAAGAAGGATGGAAAAAAAAAAGTAAGCATTAAACCCCTATTCCATGCCAAGCACTATGCTAAACACTTTACATGTATTATCTCACTTGATTCTCACAGCAATCCTGGGAGGTATGTTCAATAATATTGCTTTGTCCCTTGGCCTTAGCAGGAAGCTCAAAGGTAAAGAAATAACAGGATCATTGGAAGTTGGAATTTTTCTTGTGGATTTTCCCTCTCTCAGAGGAACAGTGTGCTTTCCCATGAAGACAGCCAATTCTCATTCCTGAATTCCCCTTATTCAAAACAGGTCTTATTTTTGAAATTCTAGGAGGTCCCCAATGATGAAGCCTGTTTTTTTTGACTAGCAGGTTTAAATGAATGCCCAACATACACCTAAAAATCGAAAACTGGGCTGCAAGCAAAGTTCCCTTATGAGGTTTTTTGCCAGGGCTGATTAAATGAAAGGAACAGAAAGTCAATAAGAGCAGCCTCTGAAAGGTCCCAGTCAGCAACCTCTCTCTCTCTGAAATTATTTCTTTGCTTTGGAGTTTGGAGAGCTTGTCTCTACTTCAAGTTAGAAGTTTAACGAGCTGGAAAACAAAGAGCCATTTCCAGACCAAAGCAGCATATGGTGCCCCTACTCATTGCCCAGTGGCTCCCTGCCACCCACTAGTTTCTTCCATTACAGCCTTGGTTGTGTTGACAGAGGCATGCCCTTCCAGCTTCCAGCTGTAGAGGCCTTTACTGGGATTTGTAATGTGCCCCATTTTGGCCCCAAAGAGCAATTGATTTGGAGCCAGAGTCTGGGTTTGAATCCGGGTTCTGCTTTTAGTACCTATTATGATTTAGGGCAAGTGCCTTTTCCCTCTCTGAACTTTCACTTGTCATTTATAAAATTAGGGGATTGGACTCAGTGACTAACATCCCTTCAAGTTTTATATCTACATTAATGTGCTCTTTGCTACATGTTAATTTGAGGATGAGGATAAGAAAGGAAATTTTAATGCAAAAAAATCAAAATCACTCAACAAACCTTTTAAATTATGTATCAGTCACTATGCTTAAACACTGGGGATACAAACAAAGCAAAATCAATCAATAAGCACTTTTTAAGTGCCTATTATGTATCAGTCACTATGCTTAAACACTGGGGATACAAAAAAGGCAAAATCTATCAATCAATAAACATTTTTTAAGTGTCTACTATGTATCAGTCATTATGCTTAAACACTGGGGTTATAAAAAGAGGCAAGAGTCAAAATCAGCCACTTAAGTTTTCTGAGCTTTGGAAACCCAGTAGAGAGCTCTTGGTGGTGGGCTATGTATCCAGGCTAGAAACACATCTATTATCTCTAAAAGTAATTTATTTGAATGTACTAGCCAAAGTCTGTGATTCACCAGAACTAAAGAGAAATATTTGAGAACTGTGTGACCTAGGTTAGGATGATTAAGTGGACAGCATTTTGGACTTGGAATCAAAAGATGAGGGTCAGAGTTAGGAGAACAGGTTTTCACTTTTGATTCTTTTATTTCATAACTGTGTGATTATAGGTAATTTCTTATCTGTAATATATTGATAACATTTTTGTTGTGAATAAAGCATTTAAAAAATCTTAATGCCACATATAAATTTTAGTTATGTAATAATGATCTCATTTTAAGCTTAGGGGGTAATATAATGATCCCCTTGGGTCTACATGATTCCCTCTGGTAAAGCTATGCTAATAATAATATTAACTAGCAGCTGTAAGGAACTTTAAGGTTTGCAAAGCACTTTGAAAAGTGTTTTAGGGAGTTCATATTAAATGAAGAGTTATGAATAGCATCACAATTACTCTGAGACCCCAGGTAGGAAAATTCTAATATTTTGCCAGTGGTCTGTTATCTTGGAACTACCTGCATGCCCTTGTGTTGCCTATTTTTTCTGGGTCAGCTCTTGATGTCCCTCACTCATTTCTCTCAGCTGCCATTCCTTCAAAATATCTCTTCAATTCTGAACTATTTCTCCCTTTTATAAAGCTCCTTAGTGTGTGATCAAGTCCCTCACTTAATTAGAACAGATTTACTGTTACATTTAATTGAAATAGCTTTGATTCAAAAAAGTATGATGACATTGTTCACATCTAGCAAACAACAATCCTGTGTTCTTACCTAGGTAACAATCATAATGTGTCCTCACAATATCAAAGCTAAGTCAGTTCTCACCAAATTGAGTGTCAAGATACTAAGCCCTATATATAGGGCTTAGCAAATTGACACTCAATTTGATGGGCTGATTTGAATGATTTACTCAAATCACTCCCTGATTCACCCTTATGTTATATTATTAGTTATTATTACCATAGTATGTTAAACCAGCTTGAATTTTGAAAGAATGAAAAAGGAAGAAAGGAAGGAAAGAAGGAAAGGAGAAAGAAAAAAAGATCTGATCTGATTTTATTTGCAAGAACTTGAGCTCAACCGTAGGCTCTCTTCTAGTAAAAGGCCATCTTATCTTCTAATTTTTTCTCTGAGTTTGAGTAGTGATATGATATGGCTGTGGCTGTACTTTAGTCAGCCAAAATCACTTTATCCTGAGGCTAATTCAGAGCAGAATCTGGTAGAGAAGATGGTAGAAGATGACCTAGGAAAGACATTTAAAATAAAGAGGTTCTGAGGATAGAATTTGGGGTGGTTGCTGAGCACGTCTGCTTTATATGGGAGAGCTCTTTCAGCTCTGTATAATCCAGAGGCTACAGCAATCAGCTGGCCTCTTGATGAGACAAATCTGGCAATAAGAAGAGCCAATTTATTTTTGCTAAGCTGAACTCTGTCATCATACTTCTTACCTATAACTTGCTTAGAGAAGAATCTTCTGATATTGTAAGACCTTTATTAGGGGACTTTATGCAATCCAATGACACACATCATTGTCAGAAAGCTCTTCAGTAGAGATAAGAATAATGGAGGATTTGTTCTGTGATGTGGCTGTCACATCTTCCTGGGTCACTCCCTGCCCTTCCTTCCAGGGAAGGTAGACTGTGGCTCCTTGGCCTCCTCAGCCCACACAACTTGTCACATTCAGGGGATGATTTCTGGTCTCAGCTCAGGTGCCTAGGTGAGTGGGAGCCCAGCATTAGGGCCTTCTTTTTGGGCAGTCCCAGACTTTGGGCTGCGTCTGAGACGATGAAGAGCATTAGGTCTCCAGAGGTCCGAAGCAGTTTTCCCCAGACTGCTCTGTGACCAGACCAACTTTGCTCAAAGAGGCATTGTTACTAGAGGATTTGTTAGGCAATGTGTTATTCCTCATACTACAGCAAAGTAATTGGATTCTAGAGTGCTCATTATAACTGCACAAATATAGCATAAGGAAGTTATGTAGAGGGAGGGGAAGAGTGTGGAATAAGAGGAAGGGGTTCTAAGATCAAAAGCTCAACATTTGCATTGTGACAGTAGACAGGGTTAGAATCAAAGAAGAGCTTTCTTTCTGATCATGCCCCGGCATTTCATACCAACCACCCCTTTCCTTTAAAAGCAGAGTTGGGAGTTGTCCCCCTGGACTATAACAAATACTCGCATTTTCTGCTGTATCTTCATGCCTAGAATTGCTTCTTCTCTCCTCCCCATTTTTGATGAAAGTCTTCCTTGCCACCTCTGCTCTAAATCTGAATTTTTCCCCAGGGTCCAGGTAAAAGCATACTTTGTATATTTCCTTATACTTATTTCATTTGCTCTTAAATCACATCTATGCAATGTACTTAGCCTCTTTATCTCTCCATCACCTCCAATTCTCTAATATAATATCTCCTTGAAGTCCTGAATTTTTGAAGGAAGGAAGTTCTTTGGTAGGTCCTACTAAGTTTGGAATGCTTTGAATGATAGTCCAGTGATGTCTTTTATCTGACAATAAATGTAGATAAAGTTAAAGAGTATAGTTTTAGGAGGTTGAGAGAGAGATAAAGGAAGAGATCAAAAACAAAGGGAAGTTTGCTAGTGTTAGAGTGACTATTCCAGCAGTACAATGGTAGATGAGGGCAATGGAGAAAAACAAGAATGGAGAATAAAGGTGAGCTAGATAAGAACAGAAGTTTGGAGAGAAGTAGAAGGGGAAAAGGTGATTCGCTCTGGCAGATTACAACTCTGAATCACAGGGATTAAGGTTTGTTAACCAAGTAGTTAGAGGAAATGCCTGTAGATTGGAGATTGGAATGGTAGGTTGGATGATAATGGTGATCAGATGATCACAGGGGACAGAAAGGACAGCCACAGCACTGTTCTGTCCATTCACAGGAGACAGAAAGGACAGCCACAGCACTGTTCTGTCCATAATCATAATTCCATTGAGAGGCAAAGGCTGGAAAAGGTAAGCTTAATGGTAATGACTGACCAAAAGGTAAGCAGTATAAGAAGATATCCTGAATTGGATTGGTTGTTGCCCAACAATCAATAAGCCAGTGTAAATTTTTTCCTATGTAGAAATGCTTTGTGAAAATTAAATGTTGTAAAATATCATGTATTGTTTTGTAGTGATGGGCCAAAACATGGATTAACTTTGGGAGTGTAAAACTTAGAAAAAAAATAGAATATCCAACTATTCTGACAAGAACTAATTTCCCTCCCACTAATATTTCTTTTCAATATCTACAGAAAATCCTGAGAAAAGACACTGGCTATATGGAATACATTTTTTTTGGATCAAATTCTGTGATCTTTAAAATGCTTATTGGATGGAAATTCCCAAATTAAAATCCTCAAGGTAACTATCACAAAATGTTCTGAGCCCCATATTTGAAACTGAAGACTATGCATGAGAATTACATTGAATTAGTTTTTAAAAATTTAAGCATGTTTAGAATTCTCCTTTTCCTATTATTCCTCTTTATAAATTTTGTCCTCTCATCATTCTCAGTAGAAGAAAATATTCATTTTTTGAAAGTCCTCTCTCCCTCCAAACCTATATTAACAAATGACCACATACTATAATTTGATATTCTATTTCCTCATCAAAAGCCTACATTTTGCTTTCAAAGTCACTCCTAAAATAGGTTTGCTACAACTGCAATTTCCACCTTTGGCACTACCCAAATGCCATAAAAACTTAAAAGAAATTTAGGATGTGATTAGGCTACAAACCAGAAGTTTGAAACCAGAAAAACATCAGATGGGCCCATTCATAATACTTGTTCACAAAGTTCTCATAATCACTAGGCTTAGTTAATTTTTTATGTTTAATTAAAGTTATTCCTCCTTCCAAATTTTAATAGGTATTTTGAGGACAGATAGAAAACAAAAAACAACACTGTGTAGTAGATAGAGGATTGGAGCTAGTGTAAGGAGAACCAATCTAAAATAAAATCAAACCCAGTGTTAGTTGCTGTTTGGTTTTTGACATATTTCTTTTACTCTGTGGCAGTTTTCTCATTTGGATACTGAAGAATTGGGCACATTTCCTTTCAGCTCTAGATTTTTGGTCCTATAATTCCTGCCCTAAAAATCCTTATATCCTTGAAATATATTCATATTAAAACAAATAGAGAAAATTTAAAAAATAAATTGTGACCATATGCAAAAATAACAGAAACATAACAGCCTACACACAAAGACATTATTAGATAGAGAGCAGACACACAGGGAGTTCCCAACATCAGTGAAGTCACAGGTCAGACCAAATAAAAAAAGTAAACAGGTATGAGGATGAAGGGATGAAGTGTATTTGACTGAATGATGGTATGTGTCTTGTGTTCTGAACTCAACATTCCATTCCCTGTTCCCATCTCGATCGGCTTAATTGTATATTTGCACAAGCCCTCCTGTGGGCTGCAATGCAATCTGTTTTTGCCTTTGCCTTTTGGGATCTTTATCTTCCCCCAAGGCTCACTCAGTCCAGATACCACCTTTTGTAATCACCTCAGATATCCCCTCCTCAAATTAGCTTACAGAATACTTGGATCTAGAAAGGATCTCCACAATAGGATATGAAGGAGGAGAATGTTTCATTTTTGTCTTTGTATGACCATTTATTTTGTTGTTTTGGTAATTTTTTAGTCATGCTTGACTCTTTGTGACCCCGTTTGGGGTTTTCCTGGCATACATTCTAGAGTGGCTTGCCATTTCTTTCTGTACTTCATTTTTTACAGATAATCTTGAACAAGATATTCCATCTTCTGACTGGGCATTTTTTTCTGTCTAACCACATCTGACAATTGGCTGGTGCAGTAGAGAGAGCACCAGACCTAGAGTCAGGGAGACTTCTCTTCCTGAGTTCAAACTCAATCTCAGATGCCTCCTAGTTGTGTGACCCTGGAAAAGTCACTTAACCCTGTTTACTTTGGTGTCCTCATTTATAAAATGAGCTAAAGAAGGAAACGGCAATCCACTCCAATATCTCTGCCAAGAAAATTCCAAACAGGGACATGAAGAATAGGGCACAACTGAAAATAACTCAACAATCACAACAATCCCCATATCTAGAATGCTCTCTCATATCCTCATCTCTATCTCTTAGATTACTTTAAATCCAAGCTAAACTCTTACCTCTAATCAGAAGCTTCTCCTGATCCCTCTTAATTCTAACACCTTCCTAGTACCTCTGCTGATCACTTCCAATTTACCTGTACATAATTATTTTTATCTGTTCTTCATTATTAGACTGTCTTTTGCCTTTTTCTGTGTTCCTAGTAGGTAGAAAGCACCTAGCACAAAGGAGGTGCTTAATATTTATTGACTGACTCCAAATCCAGCTATGGTACATAGTGGATTGAATGCTAGACTTGGAATCAAAAAGACCAGAGATCAAATATGATCCCACATACCAACTTTATTTCCCTAGGCAAGTCACTTAACTTTGATCTGCCTTGGTTTCCCCTTCTATAAAATGGGGTATATGCCTGGCATCTACCTCCCAGGATTGTCATAAAGATAAATGAAATTATATTTCTCCATTATCTTGCCTACAGGAGCTTTCTGCTCCTGTCAAGTTGCCCACATATATCATATTCTTATGACAATTGCTATCATATAGCTGATGATTGCTGAACAGGAAGCCTTCTTCTTTAGCCTTAATTCTCTGTCTTTGGACAGACACAACCTCTCTGTTTGCCATTCTGCAAAATGAAAAGGTTGGACTACACAGGTGGTATCAAAACAGGGACCCTTGCCTGAGGATCCCTGCAGAGTCATATTGACTTAGAAAACCATATATTAACATTACCTGTGTTAGGTAGCATTTAAAAAAATAATATTTACTCAATCCATTTGAATCGGGTAGGCCATCCTCAAGAGTGATATGGATTGCATGGAACCCATTGGCTGTCTGTCTGACACTTCTGATCCAGAAAATTTCTAAACTTCCTTTTGTCTCTGAAATCCTACTCTCCTATATTTTACACCAAAATCTTTAATATAGCACAAAACTTAACACAACACTGAAATAACAAAAAAGGGATCAGATAATATCCCTTCCCTGGAGAAACTTATGATGTAGTTAAAGATAGCAGACATAGACATAAAAAGTCAACTAATCATTCCTGAATGAGCTCAAAGGAAAGCTGGCTCATAGCCTTTCTGAGCCTGGTGATGGTCCATTCAGCGGGAAATGCCCACCTTTGTGGGTGGATGAACATGCAGGGTCTGCAGTGTCTCCTGATGCTATCTGCTGTACTTGTTCTAAACAATAGTTGATTGTTACAAGTGAATTGGGTAATCTTCATGGGCGTTCTGTGCTGCTGCCTCACTTGAGGGTAGAGGTGACCCTTAAAGAGCGTGCCAGCAGAGCACAGGCTCTGGCAGGTCTGACAATTCTGCAAAAGCCTCTAATGAGGAACCATCAATGACAGGTTATATATCTGTCATCTGAGGAACTGCCTAACTAAGTTTGGAGAAGATCAGCATCCACAAGCTGGATACCAAAGGATGAATGTCTTTGGCCACAGTAACTCATAAAGCTGGCCTGTTCTGGAGAAGTTAAGACTTGTACTGGGATGGGGGGGGAGAGAAAGAAAGAGGGAGAGAGAAAGAGAGAGAGAGAGAGAGAGAGAGAGAGAGAGAGAGAGAGAGAGAGAGAGAGAGAGAGAGAGAGAGAGAAAGGAGGGAGAGAGAGAGGGAAGGAGAGAGGAACCCACCCTGATGAAGTCATAGCTTTTTGAATTATTCAAGTATGGAACTATCAACAAAAACTACTATCTGCCTTCCAAACTCCAATGTCTTCTTATTGCTTCTTGGATCCAACAGAAACTCCTCTTTTTGGCATTTAGAATCCTTCACAATCTGGCCCTTACTTAGCTTTCTAAACTCATAACCCATCACTTCCATCCATGCATTTTGTTGTCTAGACAAACTGATGTTGTTTTTGAACTGTTTTACAATCTCTTTGTGACCTCTTTTGGGGTTTTACTAGCAGAGATACTGGAGTATCTTCTCTAGCTCATTCTGCAAACACTCTTAAATGGTACTCCATTTCCTTTGTCTCTCATACCTGGAATGCGTTTCATCCTCATTTCTACCTCTTCTTCCTTTTAAGACTAAGCTTTTACATAAGGGATTTTCTGATCTAGCTAGTTGGTACAATTCTTACCCCTTTACTCCTGAAATGACTCTGTGTATGTGTGATGTCCTAAAAAATATTGAGGGTTTTTTTTTTTTTTTTTTCATTTAACATTGCAATAGTTTTCTTTCCTCCCACCTCATTCTCCATTGGGGAAAAAAAGAAAAAGAATATTTTTGTAACAAAAATGCATTGTGAAGCAAAACAAATCTCCACATTGCACATATGCAAATTATATATATATATAGATATATATATCTATATATATATCTATATATATATATATATCTTATTGTGGATCTTGAGTCTAGGCTATTATCTCTCTGTCAGAAGGTAGTTTATATACTTCAAAATTGCTTATCTGGAAATATCCTAATAGAATGTAAGATCCTCAAGAGCAGGAGTTCTCTTGTTTTTGTTTTTGTATCATCAGCAGAGTGGCTGAAATCAAGCAAGTGCTTAATAAATGTTTGTTAATTGATTATCTCATTAAGGAGCAGGGCAAGAGACCATGGTAGAGTATATCACTTGGCTTTTACAGAACAATAAATTAAAGAGTTCCAAGGAGATGGAAGACAAAGAAAGCATAGGGACGAATCAATCAATAAGCATTTATTAAGTACTTCCTATATACCAGGCACCTGGCATGCTTTTGAGTAATCAAATTTCTTAGGCAGCCAGGGGGATTTTAGTTGGGACTGGCCTTTAGGGGTAGCCACCAAAAGGGATCTGCTGCTCTGTTGGTCAGGAATGCTAAAACATGAAGCAGGAATAGAAAATACAGAACAGGGATGGAAGGGATTTCATAGGAAAGATACTGTTTCTCTGGAGGCAAGAAGAGAGAACCATGACTTAGATCCAGAAGAGAAATATCTTTAAACTACAGAGAGAATAGTGACTTTTTGAAGAGCCAGAGAAGATAGGATGAGACTGGGAATAGGCTTGACTAAGATGACTAGATGGAGCTACCTAGAACCACAGGAACTCAGCAAGACATTTAAGCTAACCTCTGTCCTAGGATGAGACAGAGTTGCACAGCAGGAAGAACTTATAAGCAAATGAGGATGAGTTAAAAGAAGAGTGGAAAGGCAAGTAGGAGCCAGAATTTTGAGGGCTTTAAAAACAAAACTAAGAAATTTGTATTTTATTTCTTAGCTGCAGGCAAGATAGAACTATTGATGAACTTTTCGGAACTTCTATTTCCTCACTTACAAAATTAGTATAACAATATTTTTACTTCTGTCCTTATTATGAAAAAAGTATTACAAGCATTATCCATACACATGTAACTGACCATCTATCTGTCCACCTTTGCTCACAATAAAATGGGTTTTGTTGTGCTAGAGAAAAATGGTCTGAGTATGTTTTAGATTCTCCTGAGATTACAGCCACCAAAGAAAATTAAAACATGGTAGCAGTCAGATAGTTTCTCAACTTTTCTTTCCATAATCTAAATCTTGTTTTTGTTTTGTTATTTCCCTGATATGAGGAGCTCCTGGTGAGGAACTTCCTACATCATTGAGCACTTTTCTCTTCAATTTATAATTTTAGAGAAATTCCTGGATCACTGAATGACAGAATCTGAGTCCTAAGGGACCTGAGAAGCCACCAGGCTTCTGTACAAGAGCTTCCTACCCTTCTTGAGAAGTGATCATGTGAAAAGGAAGCCTTTGCTAGAGTCAAAGTCCTACTGATCCTGGAGTTTACTGTTAAATTTCCAATGAGAGCGAATACTGCAAATTAGGGCTTGCTTTATTGTTTTGTTGATTATTTAGACTTAATTCAGATTAGATGGCTCCTCTTAGAACTCTATTTCAGGAGGATAAAGATCTGTACTTCTTCATTATGCCCACTCTAGCAATTTCCTCTCCCACACCACACTTAGCTTCCTTTTATATGTTGTTTTTCCCCTTATTAGAAGGTAAGCTCCTTGAGAGCAGAAACTATCTTTCTTTTTGCTTATAATTGTATTCCAAGCACTTCATACTATGCCTGATACGTGAGAGCTTAATAAATGTTGAATGAATTATTGAATTTCCTGAATGAGGTCAGGACAGGCTGAAACATGGTTAGTTCCCTTTGCCTAACAGATCTCTGGGCATTCAACATTTGTGCTTCAGAAACTGTTAAAATAAAATATGTTGTCAGAGACATAGATTGTACTCTAAGTTGGTTCCATTTGACTTAAAACATTTATGGTCTAATGTGAGCTTTCCAGTACCACATAGCAGACAAAAACAAATAGACAAATTACCTCACCTTCCAGTTATGTTAAGTATTTCTGCCTTTTTTTTTTTCTTAAGGCAGAAGATAATAATTTTTTTTTTTAATGAAACACACACATACACACACATGGAAAAGACCCTTTCCAGGACTTGGACTTCCTTACTAGCTCAACAGCCAGGTCCTGCATTGCAAAAATGAAGACAAATAAAAATAGTTTTCTAGATTATCCTACTTGGGATTTCTTCCATTTTTGGTCTCCAAGAAATGTCAGCAGCTACAATTGGATCAGAGTTACTTACCACCCAAAGTATGATCTGGTTTTGTGGAAATGAGCTGTCCATTGGAATAGATCTTCAAACCACTGGGAAAAATTTTTAAATGTGGGATGAAGTTCATCAAGTCCAAGTTATACTTACCATTCTTCTATATTAGATAGAGGTCACTTCCTTGGAGATGCTATTTTGGGTGAATTGATTTGTATAGTTCTGCAAGATTGATGCTAATTAAACAGATTGACAAAATTGAAAACAGATGTCACAGAAATTTTAAACAGATTTTAATGGTATTCAGCCTGGTTTTTTGAACATATTTTCAGTTGCTATCATACTCTGTTTGTGAGTTGTTGGAAAGAGATTATTTATGTCATCAGCACAAAAGAGGCAACAGGAGAATAGCTTATGGTGATATACAGTTGAAGGTTCCTTGTACATTTGAATATTATAGCAACCAGACCAGCTTAAAAAAAACACACTAAACTTTTGAACTCTTTTGAATGAACTTTTCCTTCTATCTTTCCACCCCATTGATCTGGGCTCTCTAAGCATTTTAAATCGCCCTGCCTTGGTAGTTTTACACTTAATAGTCTTGAAAGCACCTGTTAGGCTGACAGAGAAACCTAATACAACATCTCTAACTCAGAGAAATCAGACTATTTTGTTATTGGCTGTGAAAACTATTTTGTTATTGGCTTTGTCTTCTGACCACAATTAAATCTCATTTTGAATGAGACATCTGAATTGAAAACTTATATCCTTTTTTTCTCATTACTTATTTAATCCCTGATTATCACTATAATCATTTAGCTTAAGTAAAAGTAGGATTGTTTTATAGTGACTGTATAGAAAATATAGAAAAGGAAGAAGAGATTAGAAAAGAATTCATGAACATCTTTAAGGTTCTCTATGTTCTTTTATTTACTTTCTGAATCTTCCCCAATGTTCAATCCACCTGATGAACAAACCTTTAATACTGAGAAGTTTCATTTTAGATATTGGTGGAAGCAGGAAAAAACAGCCAGGAAAAATTATTTTCTACGGTCTTCTCATTTCTATAGAGGAACTCATGTAAACGTTCAAAGTTCTCATAGGCAAAGTTAAGAATTGATGATGTAATAGTTTCTTGATATTGCTTATTATCTCTCATTTAACATCTCTATAGGCACTCTCCAGTTCAAGAAACTTCAGTAGGTTCCTATAATTGAACTCAGTGGGTTACAAATTTCTCAGTTTGGCATTTACAATCTTTCAGGATCTGGCCCAAATCAATCTTTTCAAGGTTACTGCACTTTCCTATCTTTCACAGGTAGAATTCACAAACTTTACAGAGAAGTACCAAAAGGATAACCTGCTAACTACAAGCAACAAAAAAACTCCTCCGGTATGGCCCGAGCTAGATTAAAATGTAATTAGGAAATGTTTAAACATTAAATAAAAATACAATGCAACATAAAAAATGTGAATTGATGATTTTTCTGGGCCAATATGCAGCCTGGAGGGATCCATTTCTATTTTGGTTTAACACCATTGCTTTAAGGTCCAAAGATTGACCTGCTCATTGCTCTTGGTTTGGGACATTATATTCCCCCTAAATACATTTGTATATATTCTTCTGCTCAACACGGAATACTTTCCTCCATGTAAGCCTCTTGGAATCCTTTGTTGTAGTTAGTTATTTTCAATTATATCTGAGTCTTCATGACCCTATATATATATATATATATATATATATATATGTAAAAAGTGCTTTGCCATTTTCTTAAAATTAATTTTACAAAAGAGGAAACTGAGACAAAACAGGGTTAAGTAATTTGTCTAAGTTCATAAAGCTAGCATCGAGCTCAAATTTGAACTTAGGCTTTGAGCTCTATCCACCTAGGTTCCTAGATACCCTTTTGAAACCCCTGAATTGTCTCAATGGTTATGTCACAAGACCTATCCTAAGACCTCTGGCTGATAATTCTCTTCCCCCATGTACTTTGTACATTTTATATTTATTTATTGCTCTATGTATCTTTACTTATCTATCCATCTATTTGTTCCCTTCTGTCTCTCTCCTCTATATGTTATATGCCCCAAGTAGAATGCAAATTCCTTGAGGTCATTTCATTTTTATCTTCATATCCTCAGAGTTTAGCACAGTTTCTTCCATATATTAAATGCTTAATAAATGCTTGTCAAATTAATTAGTAGCCCTAGATTTTCTACAGGTTTAGAGGATTTTTAGGACAATACCAGTTTATTACTTCCCCCATCCATGGTAAGGCCTGAACCACAGGCATGAGGAGATTTAAAGAAAGTCGGCATTTTAACTAAGATAGGTGTTTACCATATTCTAATTTTGAGGTCTAATTTTAGTGTGAAGTGGGGAACAGAGAAACTGAGCAGAAAGGCAAGAAATACATCAAGTAGGACTATTTGTCAAGTTTACAAAGAGAAAAAACAACCTCAACCTTCAGTGATTTTTAAAAAAATGTGATAGGCACAGAACAACTCTCTCCTAACTTATCTCTTTTAAAAATCAGTATCTGACTTGAAACTTTGGCCTGGTCCTTGTGCCAGAACTGGCATACCATGCCATGTAGATAGGGAATTTACTTCTTTTATTATTGTTTAAAAATTACCTGAGAAAGCTTTTTACTTTAAAATAATCAGTCAAGAAAAACAATTTTTATTTATTACCCACTACTAAAAGCACTGCTCTATACTGAATGCCATGTAAAAACAGATTTTAAGAATTGGAATGATGAAAGTGGTATTTTAGAGACTACCAGATTTAGATTAATTTCCTAGAATAGGAGTGTGTGTGTGTGTGTGTGTGTGTGTGTGTGTGTGTGTGTGTGTGTGTGTGTGTGTGATGATTGGAAAAAACAAAGATCAGAGGCAGAGATCAGCTGGGAAACTAAAGAAGTAGTTCAAGGATGGAGTGTCTAGGACACCAGTGTCTAGTTCACCAGATCAAGGTGTTATCAGTAGGAAAGGAAATAGAAGAAGACTGAATATTAAACTATCCAGTGATTTGGACTGTTCCCTTTTTACAAGCAACTCTTCTCCATTTCCTAAAGCTGAGGGGATGTAGTTGGAGTATAACATTTTAAGAGACACTCTTGGACTGAAATTCTAAAGCTGAATCCCATTGGCAACTTGACTAAATTATCATCTCCTTCGACCTCAGTTTTCTCAGCTGTAAAATGAAGAAGCTGGGCTTATTGACCCCTTTTAGCTCTAGACCTATAATTCTATAATCCCTGCTCTACGAGAATCTTTTAGGAGCCAGAATTTACTTGTAGAAAAAGAATGGAAAATGATAATTGAATCCAAACCCTAACTTCCAAAAAGCTTTAGAAATAGTTTCCCCCCTCCTTCTTCCCTCTTTCCCAGACTATTGCTTGTCCACAAATCAAGGAAAGATGCAAAAATGAAACAATCCCGACCTGGTGGGATAGGACAAAGGTGGTATGTGGTAAAAAAAAAATGAAAGAGAATGGTCAGATTCTTTCCATGCTTGGAATTCACTGATGGTATTCCTCCCAACAGACTTGCACAGCACAGGAAATGAATTGTGAAACAGATGAGCCACACAGCTGTTGCCTTCTCTGGTCATCGAGCTATGGGTTCCTCCCTCCCCCATTCCATTTGATTGCTCTTATGATGTCTAAGCAGTTATGATGTCCTTCTTACTGGAAGATAAAACTTCCATCTACCAACAAGAGGTCACATATTTCTGAATTTCTTTTCTTGTAAAGGTGCTTGGTTTGTATTGAGATCTTATCTTAAGATTTTATGGCTCTATGACTTGAATCCATTCAAATATTTGAGGTTAGGGATTTAATATGCATCTTTTTTTTCCCTCCCTTTTTACAAAAGGCAACAGCTAACATTTGGGTGGTGCTTTAAGATTTGAAAACCACTTTACATCATTTTTTCATTTGATTCTCACAAAGTTTCCCAGTCAATGGACACAGATTTTGTTTCCAACTATTTGCTAATGTAAAAATGTGCGGCTATGAATATTTGAACATTTATGGGATTTTCTCATTATTGATCTCCTAGGAATAAATGCTCCACAGCAGTATTTCTGGGTCAATGGATATTAATAGTCTTCATGTAATTCTCTACTAATTAAACTATTCTGCTGGCCTTGTGCAAATTAACCTATTTTTCTAGGTCTCAATTTCCACATCTCTACAATGGGCCAAGGGGTGGAATGGCTGGCTTAAGGAGCCTTTTAATTCTAAATCCATGATCCTCTGGGTATAAGTGTCTTCTTTTTACAGAGGAGGAGTTAAAAGAGGTTACACTGCTGACAAGGGTAAAAAATGGACTTCATACCAAGATCATTTTAACTCTAGCATACATTCCATCATATCTCTCTACCTTTCTTAACTGACTCCTCCGGGACTCAAGTTCTTCCTTTAGCCACCATTAGAATCATGTTCCAATTAATTGGTCTAGCCAGGGCACAATGGTTGTATACAGAGAAAGACTGGGAAAGTAGAGTAAAAAATTATCAGACACTAGCACTAAGACTTTCTGAATGAGACTTTTTTCACTTCGTCTGTCTTTGCTTCAGTTTCTCTATCTATCTGTAAATGAGTATTATAACAGTACTTACCTCTGAAGGCTGCTGTGAGGATCAAATGGGATAATGTTTGTAAAGTGTCTTGCATGACTCCCAGCATATAGTAGGTAATCTATAAATATTAACTGCTATTATTATTATGTTTAGGGGTGGGGGACAAGATGGTGATGTCTTTTTGCCAAGACTTTTGTTTTTGAAGGAAATATCCTTGTTTTTTTCATTTAGCATCTTTGATTCATGTTCCATGGAGTCTAAGTAAAATGAACACAGTGTACATAGAGAATTCTTTTCCCCAAACTCCTCATAACTAACATAAACCAATAACTTTCTTAATAGGTCTTAATCTTAAGAAATATGTTTTCTTTAATCTCTCACAGATGTCTTCTTTATTTGGTATAACAAATACTTACTTGACTATGATTTTATTTCAACATCTTTTTCTTTTAGATAAGACTGGACATAAATATACCAGACATAAATGTTCTATTGTGTCTTAAGAACCAAGCCTTTTGATTTGGTTCTAACTTCTAGTTATGGGATTTTGAGAACTATTGGTATGCATTCAGCTATTCCAGGCCAACTCATTCAATAGGGCAGATTAGGTTTTGGCTCTTAAGAAGGAATAATGGATCAAAAATATGCATTCTATTTGCATTTACAGAAAACTCCTTGGCAATTAAGGGCAGTCAATTTGCATATCTTAGTTGTGCTCTGCCAGGCACCAGATTTGTGGGCAAGTTTGCTTCCCCATGAATCTTTCAGCTGATTTGAAAGAATAAGACTGTAGAAATAAAAAAATTAAAAAAAAAAAAGAAAGGAGAAATCACTCTCAAACTTTACAGTATACTTTTATTCACAGGCATATCAAGTGCCTAGTTTCCTATATGTAAACATTTCTTATTAAAAATCAGTTTGTTACAGTTCTCCACATGGATTCCCATTGTTTCTTTCAGGAACATGATCATAAGACTCAGGACATTTGAAAGCTATTATTGTTAGTATAGAAATATGTGTTAAATTTTGAAGAACTTTCTGAAGTAGAGTTTGATGCAAACATTAGAAGCATAGATTTTTAGATTCAGAAATGACCTTAGGGGTAACATTTAGGTGAGATTGAAAGATCCCCAGATTGGGAGGCATGTGGCCAGGATTCACATCTGGGCCTCAAGGCCACACTGCTTTGAGAACATCAACCACAACATCTCATTTCTTTGGATCTCAGTATTTTCATCTTTAAAATGGGGAGAATTACATTTATAATATCTACCTCATTAGACTACTGTGAAAAAATTGTTTTGAATCACTATACTTGAGGCAGTGTTTACATTACTAGGTATATATACTCCCAAGAAAGACCAAAGACAGAGGGAAAGGTCCATAAATACAAAAATATACCAGCTTCTTTTATAGTGGCAAAGAACTACAAAAAGTACAATATTTACATAGCAGCACTTGCAATAATTGTAAAAGACTAATAAAGCATGAGATACATAGAGAATAGAGAGAGAGAGAGTTGTGAAAGTGTGAGTTTATTGCTAGAATTAGAATAAGCCCACGCACAAGTTACAGAACTCCTGAGAGTTGGAAGTCCCATATAAACAGAAGTTACTAGTATATTCAAACCAAGGGAAAAGGAAGTCTGTACACTCATGCAGAGCCACAGGCTCTAGCATCTTTTCCTACCTAGGTTTGCTTTTTCCTTTTTAACACCAGCATTGGTCTGTGGCCAATATGTTTGATGTGGGCATATAATTTCTGCTGTCAAACTGCTGATTATCTCTATGGAAGCAGGATGTAAGACTGGCTTTCTCCACCTACTGAAGGTCAAAACATAGATAGTTTTTATTGCTAAAAAAGAAACTCAAGTCTGACACTAATATCCGTTTAAAAATATATTTAATTCCAGAGTTGAAACTACTGTCTTTTTTTTTTTTTTAAAGAAAGTCATTAAGGATAATAAATCATTGAATTCAATACATTTTTACCTTAGCATTTAACATATTTTTGGTTAGGATTCTGAAAAATATATTCAAAAATTCAAATTAAAAAATTAGGAATACTAATAATAATTCTGCTAGATGGAATGTGATCTATATCACTGAAGTGCATGTCTACATTAATGAAATCACAGATTAGTCTGAGTAATGAGAAGAAGTTGTAGATAATTAGGATTTTTATTTTTGGAAGCAAAAATTACTGGAATGACTAATTTAAGTGTAGAAATTATTAATCATAGGAAAAAATCATGGGACTATCTGATTGGGAGAAAGGTGGTGCCATCAAAAGAAATAAAGAAAGTAGGAGAGAATTTGAGATTTTGGGAAGAGCTAACGAACTGTTGAGTTTATGATGCTAGAGGGATGTCCAAGAAGAAAGACTATACAGGCAATTGGAAGTATGGAGGAATTTGAATAGAGACATCCCTTTGAAAACCATCTACAATTCTATGTAGAGGAAGCTGAAGAATAAGAATGAGACAACCCACCAAGGGAAAATATTTAAAGAAAAGAAGAGGGTCAAAGACCATTGGATCTAGGACTAGAAGGAATGTCAAGAGGCTATTGAGTCTGACTCTCCCAGACCCATTTTGCAGATGAGAAAAGTGAGGCACAGAGAGGTTAAATGATTTGCCAAGGATTAGACACCTAATAAGTGTCTGAGGCAGGATTTGAACTCAGAAATTTCAGACTCTAAATTCAGTGCCCTGTCTCCTCTACCATGTTGACTCTATATTAAAGCTCTTTCTTCATAAACTTTAGTCAGTCTTATCTGTACATTTCTTTTAAACTTTCTACATACTTAGCACTTACTGGTTATATTTCAATCAAATCAATAAGTACGTGACAGTAATTGGAAGGAGAAGAAGAGAAAGTGGGGATTTTAAAGAGAAATCATTCTCAAACTTCTCAGAATTTGGACAGGTCTTTTGCAATTTTTTTTTTTTTTAGCAATTTCTTTATAATCAAGCAGAACAGGGATTTATCACTTAAGACTTAGTAAGGTTGGAGGCATGTTCTGGATATTTTTTATTTTTCACAACTCTTAATGACAAGATGAGACAAGATGAACTGAAAAAAAAATCTCCAAAATCATCTCTCATCTAGGTTGTAAAACACCCTACATGACTACACTGGCATGTCAAAGCAGAAAACATGACAAGAAAGCATTAATTTTTAGCTCTTCAGTCATCTATTACATATATCACAAATTTATCTTGTACCAACAATAGTGGACATTTATAGTTCATAAAGCAGTTTCATACATTATCTCATTTGATTCTCACAATAATCAGGTGAAGTGAGTAGTGTAGTTATCATAACTCCTTTTTATAAATGAGGAAACTAAGGTAGAAGATGGCTAGCTTAGTATAATAGAAAGAACACTGAAGTAGGAGTCAGGGGAAATGTAGGTTTTAGTTCTGGCTCTACCACTAACTAGATATGGAATTAACAAACAAATTACTTAACCTATTTAGACCTCATTATATTCATTTATAATTTGATGGAATTGAACTAGGTATTTTCTAAGTCCAAATAATTTTTTAGCAATTTGTGAGCTCTACAGTTTGGTCCTCCCAAGACTATGGAGCTAGGAAATGTCAGAACTGACATTAAAATCCAGGTTTTCTAGGATCAAACTTTTGTGTTTTCTCTTTCCTCTCTAGTCTTAATAGTAAGCTGTTATCATAACTTTTCACACTTAATGATACTTTAGATCCTAGCTTCTTAAATTGTGGTTCACAATCCCAAGTGAGATCTCATAACTGAATGTGGGACTGGTGAAATTATGATTTATTATCAGTAAATGTTTGATTTGTATACCTATTTTCATATGTATATACCTGATCAGGTAAAAATTTCTCAGGCAAAAAAAGGGATCATAAGTGGAAAAAGTTTAAGAAACTCTACCTTAAAACAATTTCATGACCAAGCTATTATCCCTTTGTAACTCATATCATTCCTTTTCCCCATGATCACTATTTCCCCTTTTTGACATTTAGCTTTCAAAAATAATCATTTATAAAAGTTTTTAAAAGAAGACAGTATTATGAAACTGACTTCAAAGTACTGAGAATAAAAAAAAAGAAATCCAGAAACTGTAACTTCTGTGGAGAAATAATACAACAGAGGAACAAGATATTGGTACAATTGGTACAATGCTAGGTATTTACTAAATGCTTACAAACTGATAGCGGAAGGAACCCCTGGAATTTTTTGGGTAGATTTGGGAGGCAAGGGGAAGTAGAATATTATATAGTCAGAACTTTACTTCATATGCAAAAAGACTGAAAAAAGAACAGGCAAGACGGGCAAGAGGAAGAGATCAGTGTTACAAAAACCCAGAGTTGAAAGCAGGGGTGTGCTGGAGTCAGCTCCAACCTTAGACCTGAGTGTTAAATTATCAGTGTGAGCATTTATACCTCAAAAATGAACAAACAGAGAAAGCTAGATGGAATAGAGGATAGAGGATGGAGCCTGCAGTCAGGAGAACACAAGTTCAAATCTGGCCTTAGTAACTTACCAGCTGTGTGATTTTTGGCAAGTCACTTAACCCTATTGCTTTCAAAGAGGAGAAAAAAGAGGAAACACTAAAAATGAGGGCTTGAATATTATTTGGCTGATTGTCTAGACTTAAGAAAGTGGGGGAGAAAATGGTAATAATGCAGCTTAAGCTTAATAACATATTGCTCATATTTTTCAGAGAGCCAGCTGTTAAATATTTGTCAGTGCACCTTTGGATGGAAGGACCTTAGAGATAGTCAACGAATCAATAAACTTTGATTATTAAAAGTTAGACCCTGTTAATGATAATAATAATGAGAGTAACATCTGTATTACATCTATATTTGTACTTTAGGCTAGCTGTATCACTGATTTACCTTACAATGGGATTTCCTAAATGTTCCTTGAAAACAAAATCTCATATTCTGGGATGAGATTAGAACATGTTTAAGAGGCAGTAGTGGGGAAAAATTCTGTATTAATAATCAGAAAACCTATCTCCATAACTTACTAGTGGTATGAATTTAGGCAAGTGACCTTAACTTTCTGAGCTTCAATTTCCTTTTCTGGAAGTTTTGTTGTAGGGATCAAATGAGATAATAATTGCAAAGTGTTCAATATAGTGATTGATATATAGTAAGCACTATATAAATGTCAGTTGTCATTATCATTATTATTAATACAGGGCCTGTCACATAACTTATTCAAAGCATGTTGCTTGATGGACCATTGCTAAGGTCCCTTAAATTAAGTTAAATGACTTGTCCAGAGTCATTCAGAGTCTGAAACCAGATTTAACTCAGGAAAATGAGTCTTCCTGATTTTAGACCTGATACTCCATCAATTATACTACTCAATTAACCTTCTTAAATATAGAAATCAATAAAATCATATTCAAGCCTTGATTTATAGTGTTTACTTATTTACTATATTTCTATATTTGACAATCTGTTGAGCGAAGTTAGAATATAAATAGCCAAATATATATATATAAAATCAGCCAAATGATTACCTCCCCCCCCCCACAAATGTCCCATCTCCCAGAAGAGTGTCAGATTCTGATATCTTTCATCCAGATGGAGAGGTTGATGTTTCTTCTTTACTCTTAAAGTAGTTTAATGGCTGCTTTAGAAATCTACGTGCTCAGTAGGATGATAAGCTATTTTAGCCAAGATCCTTTAGGGTTAACCGTAAAAGAAATCTAAACCTCTGGATTTCCCTGCCTTAAGCTTTCCTAAAGCCTCTGAAACTTTTAGGGGGAATCAATGAAGAATGGAATGGGTCTCTTTCTTCCTCTTAGTCAACCTCAAGCTAGATTCCTATGTCGGTCCAGAGCTAAAAATGAACAGGGTACTGCATATTTGTGTGCCTATGTTCATGTCAGTTTACGTATCTTAAACCATAATGACTCATATGAGAAGATCTGGAGGAAAATCTATTAAATGCAATGCCAAGCCACCATATTAAAGTAGAACAATTGAGTGTAAAATATGACACTTGGTAGATGGTATTCTCTCATCTTTTGCTCTATCTTACTAGGATATAGAATATAAAACTATGTGTGGTATACTTGTATGCAGGCCACAATGGAAAGGACTTGAAGTTAAAAGACTTATGTTTGCATTTCAGCTTTTATCTGTATGATCCTAGTCATGGGAAGCTGCATGGTAAGATCATGGAGTCAGTCAGGAAACTTCAGTTCAAATCCCTCTTCTGAAACTACCTCTCTAACCTTGGACTAGTATCCTAAATTCTAAGGGCCTTAGTTTCCTTTTCTTTGAAATGAAGGTGATTAGATGACTTCTTTAGTTCCCTTTTGATTCTGGAACCTAGCCACTAATTGGGAACAAAAATATTAATGAAAAGGGCATGTCAAATGCATATTTCTTGTTTTGTTTCTAGTTTTTAATTCTGTTTCCACTATCTACTGGAATCTTTTGGACTTGAAGATGTAATAGTAATATCTAAACACAGCTTTTAGTCTTTGATTAAAATTTTAGCAAAGTAACATAACAAATCCTGTTCTTCTGACCCAACAAGCTGGTAGTAGAACTAGTACCCTCAGATTGAATCATTTTTTAAAAGTGATAAGTCTTCCAGGGCCCAACAATTGCATTTAGAAATGTCTTTTGGGCAATTCTGGGTTAATAAAAACAGCTTTAAATATGTCTCTTTAGAGTGGCATCTGTTCAGCATCAGGAAACTAAAGAAATTGTAGTGGTGACAGGCAGCCAAATGTAATTTTGCTCTTTAGAAGTGGAATGATCACAATAGATTGAAATGAAGCTTGTTTGTAGTCTAAGTAACCCCCTATCATTCCCTCCCTCTTCAAGAAATGTCTTGGGTTTTAGGTCCTTTCTGAGTCAAAATCCTCTCCAAACCCTAAGTCACAAACCCCCATCAAGGACTTTGCTTTTACTACTCAGTCAGAAAACATACTTAGTTCTAAGTAAAGACATCCAACATAATGGCAGTAATTTTAAAGACTGTCCTTTCTCTACACTTAGAAAGTTAGATCATGTTCTATAAAATGATTAATCCTGTCCTATATTTGCTAAGTTGCTAGTTGATAACAAAAAAAATGCACTTGGATGTTTCATTTTGAAAATTAATGATGCCAGCTGAAGAATTAAGATAAAGGACATGAAAAGTGATAGACTGGAAAAACTGTCCCCAGGAGATGGAACTTAACAGCTGCAGAAGAATTGTCCCAACAAGAAATGATATTTTAGAAAGAGGCAATAGGTTTTAGGAAAGAAAAGGTGTTTTTTTCCTTTTTTTTTCTTAAAACCACACAATGCACTATACTTTTACAGGTTTTGTTTTGCTTGCTATAAACATTATCACACATAATGCTACATCTATGGAACCAGATGGCATATGAAATATTTCAACCAACAGAAAGAAATAATGAACAGAAAAAATATTTGTGGTCTTTCCAGAAATCTTTCACAACCTTCACATTTGATGGCAATTACTAAGAGAGCAGCAAGTTTGAAATTTTAGCCGAGGCATATAATTACCCACATTTGACCTATTTATAAGCTCCCATGAGAGTCAAGAACTAGATCTCTATACCTCCTTGAGCCTAGTTCCTGACATATTTGATGAAGTCATAATATTGTGAGAGCATATTTGTCTTTGTGTGGTTAGACAAGCTTCCTATCTGGAGAAATAAACAGCTGGGGTATCTCAAAAATATTAAGAGGGAAAGCCACCTACTGCTGAAACATGCTTCATTAAAGTACAAAAAAGAAATATGCTTAAAGAATACTACTATGCAATGTAGTTGAAGAGAAACAGCAGAAACGAACAGTATCCAAATGTAAGCATATATTACAGAGAGTGCAAGTGCATGCATAAACCAAACATAAATGACTGGGATTGCCCTATAGTTAATTGAAGTCTATAACAGATTTAATTACATTTTAAATTAAAATTTTCCATCCAGAGCAGCACAGTTCAGTGCAAAGAAGAGAGGAATTTAGTCAGAGCACTTCAGATTGGTTCTTGGATCTACAATTTGTATGATCTTGTCTTTTATCTTTTATTAGGTCTCAATTTCCTCATCTATACAATATAGTTGAAGAGAAACAGCAGAAGTGAACAGTATCCAAATGTAAGAATATATTACAGAAAGAGAGTGGGAGCGTATATGCATAAACCAAACATAAATGACTGGGATTGCCCTATAGTTAATTGAAGTCTACAACAGATTTAATACATTTTTTAAAATTAAGATTTTCCATCTAGAACAGCACAGTTCAATGCAAAGAGCAGAGGAATTTAATCAGACGACTTCAGATTGATTCTTGGATCTACAATTTGTATGATCTTGTGTCAGTCTTTTATCCTTTATTGGGCCTCAATTTTCTCATCTATAAAATGAGAGGATTAGACTCGATGACTCCCGAGACCCCTGCCAGCTCAAAAACTATGAACCTCCATGAACACTATGTCTCTATAGTCTCAGTGGTGAATCTTGTCCATCACAAGGTCAAGTGATGTGAATCAATCCTAGATGCTTTGGCCAAGCGTGTGCTTCTGCAATTAGTTTTCGTCTCTTTTAAAAGGAGGAAGCAATTTCTGCTACAGGCTCAACTCTTCATATAATTTATGAAGCCACCTTGCTTCATGAAAAGAAGTACATTTTATCCACATAATTCAACACGTGCACTATTCTAAAAGTTAAGTAAAATACTTGATCCCTTGCCACATATGGAATAGGTTTTCTTAAAAGCTGCATAGAATCCAGCCTGATCCATAAGGCTTGTGTATCACACCTTTACCAAAGTAAGGAAACATTCATTCTTAGATTTTTTTTTTTCTTGAGAAACTGCTTTTCAAATATGTAATAGGAACCAACTAAAATAAACCTCCCTGTTACTAATGTTCTCACCATCAGGTGATATATTAGTTTGAATGAAAAACTTGCAAATGTGAAAGAAAGAAAAACAAATCAATGGTAAAAAAAAATCTGGCAACTTAAGCTATTTGAGCCAGCAGCAGACAGGAATAAATGCCCTACTAGTAAAAGTCATAGACACCCAGAGAAATTCAA
Source organism: Sminthopsis crassicaudata (assembly GCF_048593235.1). Taxonomy (NCBI): domain Eukaryota; kingdom Metazoa; phylum Chordata; class Mammalia; order Dasyuromorphia; family Dasyuridae; genus Sminthopsis; species Sminthopsis crassicaudata. The sequence continues at coordinate 84,429,692 of NC_133622.1, read as the reverse complement.
TAAACATGGATTAGGAGCTCATTAATTGAGAACAATAGCTTCAGAATATTCTCTTGTAAGGGAGAGACCTGTTCAATAAACCTTATCTGGAAGGGTCATTTATCTATAAGAGGAGAGTGACCATAAGATAGGTGAAAGGGCTGAAGCATAATTGAATCAAAGAGTGGATTACCTCTTTGTAAAAAGAAGCTTGTACAGACCCAGAAAGAGCTTAGTCAGCATCCAACTCCTGATTACCTCAAACATTGGCCAGTGATCAAATAGCCCACATAAGGAACCTTCAGGATAAAGTCCTCATTAACCATACAATGCTGGGACTCTCAGCAATCATCAACTCAGTTTTCTTTCTTTCTATTGTTCGTAGATATCCTCTTCTATCCAGCCAGGTAAGATCCCACTCTATTGTGCACAAACTCCTCTAAATCTTAAATTTGAGCTTTCCATTGCTTTTTTTCTTCTTTACTAAAATCTGACTTCCTCCAAAGATGTTAAATCCTTTTAAACTCTCCAAGAAGAAACTATATATACATTATATCCTCTCCATGATTTCCTGGCCCAGAAATAAGATCTGATACTTTGTTACCCTTTGATGATTTATCTGTATCTTCACTTCCAACTTGTCTCTCAGAAGCCCCAGTTACAGATTTCTGTCTAACATCTCTGATGGTATGATGGCATTTCAAATGGAACACATCTTAGTGGAATACATGGAACACATTCCCTCCCAGAGTACTTCTTCCTTTTGATTTTCCTATTTCTATGCTAAGACCTAAACTTAGAGTCAGCGTTACTTCTTCCTCACCTTCATGCCCCACATCTCACCAGATTTCTTTGGATTGAATATCTAATGTAAAATCTAATGTAAAAATATTTCCCCCCCAAATTTCATTGACCTCCCCAATCTCTTTCTAATCCATTTGCTCCTTTCTATGTTCAATGACATTGTTGTAGTTCATATTAATTCTTTTACTGGCCCACTATCATAACTCATTTTCTCCAGGTTCTTCTCTTTTCAAAAAAGTCTACTTGTCTTTGTCAAAGTCATCTTACTAAAGAATTTCTCTCATTATGTAACACTATTTTCCCCTTCTTTCCTCAGTTTAGAAATATTTCCATTGCCTATGTAATTAAATCCAGACTTCTTATTCTGGTTGTTAAATATTCATGTTTTGGTTCCTTCCAACATTATTTTCCATAATCCCCTACACAATCTACATATTCTACATTATAGATCAGCCAAACGTGATTTCTTGCTGTTCTGTGAATATGATTGTTATTTGATTGTTATTTCCCAATCTTCTTTGCTGGACTACCATTTATATTTTTATTTATATAATATATTTATTATATATACATATATATAAATTTCTAAGGTTTAGTCTTAAGACTCTGTCTTAAGCTCTCTTCTCTTTTCTTCCTCTAATCTTTCCTTTGGTGATATCATTTATTCCCATGAGTTCAACTATTTTTATTCTGATGATTTCCAATTCTATCTATCTAACTCTAATCTCTCTCCTGAACTCAACACCATGCCAGGAAACTGATCACTTCCATCTGAATTGTCTTAAGAAAATTCTGAAGATCACCTGGCAGGGTAAGGTACCAGATACTGAGGTCCTTTCTTGAAATAAACTGCCAGACATTCAAACTCTATTGCAGAGAGTCCAATTCCACTGGGCTGGTCAAGTTATTCAAATGCCAAATGTATGCTTGCCAAAAGGACTATTTTATGGAGAACTCAAAGAAGAACACTCAAAGTTTCTCTTAATAGGGGTAGCTAGGTGGTGCAGTGGATAGAGCACCAGCCCTGAAGTCAATAGGAGCTGAGTTCAAATCTGACCTTAGACACTTAATGCTTCCTAGCTGGATGACTGTGTGACCTTGGGCAAGTCACTTAACTCCAATTGCTTCAGGCAAAAAAATTCTCTTAATAACTTTAAAATTGATTGTATAACATGGGAATAAACTAGCACAGGACCACCCAGGATGCATGTCCTCATTAGGGAAGGTGATGTGCTCTGTGAGCAAAATGGAATTGGAATTAAAGTAGTTCAAAAGAAATGCTAGATGTGCAAAGTTAAAGGATCTACCCTAAACATTCATATGGATTATTTATGTCCAACTTGTGGCAAAACATTCAGAGTTTATATTAGTCTGATCAACCACAGGCAAATATATAATCTGACTCTAACATAGTGATATTGTTTTGGTCTTCTTCGAGAAAAATGACAACCAACCTGAACTCTACACTTGAATAGTGAATTGCTTCCTAATATCTCCACTTGGATGTTTTGCAGGCTTCTTAAACTCAATATGTTCCAAATACAATCCATTATTTTTTCCCTTTGTTTTTTCATCTTTATTTTTAGGGAACCATCATCTTCCCACTCATCCATGTCTATAACCTCTGATCATCCTTCATTCCCCCCCCCCCTTTTATCCAAACCATATTGACTCCACTTCCATAGCATTTTTCATATTTTCTCCCTTTTTTTTTTTTTTTACTCACATGACTAATGCCTTAGTTAAGAGCCTCAATATCTGGGCCGTTATAATTACTTCTAATTAGTTTTTTGGGCTTTATTCTCTTCTCTTCCAATCTAGACTCTATTCTCCTTTATGTAAATTTTCAGTCTCTTCTAGAAAATACAGTCTTCAGTCTTATTATGAAGTCCCTCCATGTTCTTGTTCCAACTCATCTTTGAAGCCTTAATTCATACCTTCCCTTCACAATACATAGTTACTAGTTTTTCACTCAATACAACATTCTATTTCTTGCCTCCATGCATTTCATATTTTAATGTTTTCATTCATGTATTTAAAAAAATCACCATAGTTTCTCTCTTTTACCATCCCATATAAAAATAGTATTTTTGAAGACTAAAAAAGAAAAAAAGAGAGGAAAAATCAGGTTAAGTGATCCTTTAATTGAGATTGAAGAAGTCTGAGAATGTGAACACTATACTTGTGGAAGTATCTTTTCATATCTTTTCTTTCGAGCCATATAGTTATCTAGGTACATTTTGTAGCCCTGTCTCTCAAAGGAATAGAAGCTCCTTGAAGGAAGGGACTGCTTTCTTTTTGATATCACTAGGACCTCAGCACCAAATGGGTACCCATTAAACATTAGTTGACTTTAGCCAAATTTCCTGCTTTTTCCTTTTTTTGATGTACTATATCCGGATTGCTTCAATCCAAGTAGAAACTTGTTGAAATTCTACCAAACTCTCCAGGCCTAGCTCAAGTATTATCACATCTCCATTCTCCCAAACTAGATGAAATCTTTTCCTTCTCATAAGAACCTCTTTTGTGCTCCACAAATGGCATTTTGTTTATACCTCAATTATGGAGCATATTTCTAGAAATTATATGTAGTTTTCTTCTCTGCTTGTTTTGACCCATGAACATAAGCTCCTTGAGGACAGTAACAATTTTTGGACATTTTTTATCTTTGCAGAGTCTAGCAAATGGCATTGAACATAGTAGGAATTCAGTAAAGATCTCTTGAATATATGAATTTACTGAAGCAGGAAAAATGATGGTGAGATTAAACTTTTGCATTTCAGTGTTATAAACCATTCAAATAAGGATCTACAGTGGAAGCAGATCCACTTTGCCAGCAAGAAACTGTTAAAGGTCAGACTGAAGGGAATGACAAGTTATTCTAGTACTGGAGAAATTCCTTTTTTGGAATAGTTTTGAATACAGAATAGATCTGGAAGAAAATACACGCGCACGCACACACACACACACACACACACACACACACACACACACACACACACACACACACACTTCAAGGAACTGGGACTTTAACAATTCAATAAGCCTGGCTGAGAAAATTCAAATGCAATTAATGTGGTTATAGGCCCCAAATTATCAGGTCATGAATCAATTTGTATAATGATTTCTCTGTGTCACTGAAATTAAATACAAAGAAGTATACTGGGCTAAATTAAACTTCAAAGCAAATTCACACTAGTCTATCTTCCGATCCAGCATTATTCTCCTATCATCAATTCCAAACCATGACTTCTCATCACTAATGTTTCAGACTAACAACTCATCACAACATGACTGTGATGCAGGGTTGGTTCTTGAAGACAGCTTTCCTGGCCTAAGAGGAAGAATTGACATCCTTCCTGATCCCCCCTTGGTGGTTAGTATGATACTAGAGATTCAAGTATCATTTCCATGCTGATGATTCACAAATCAATCTATCTATCCATCTATCTATCTATCTATCATCCATCCATCTCACTGTCCTAAACCATTTTATTCTCTAAACCCGAGTCCTAAATTTCCAATTACCTATAGAACATCTCTAATGCCTAGAGACAAAAGAACTGAAACAGTAAGGATTACAAAGAATCAGCAGGATTTGGTGATGTGTCTGGGATACAGAGACTAAAACATGGCTTAGTGTAGGAGATGCAGAGCTGATCTTGGAATTAGGAAAAGCTAGGTTCAAGTCTTGCCTCTGATATTAGCTAAGCAGCTCTGGCCAGTCACTCAACCTTTAAATTCTTAATAAAGAATTATAATTTAAAAAAAAAAAAAGAAACATTTTGACATTGATCTGATAGACCTCCAGATAGAGAGGTGATAAACTTAGAATGCAGTAAGAGAAGTCAATCTATTTATCGATACACACATATACCTACCTACATACATGTATACATGTTTATATATATGGATATATTTAGATATGGATAATGCAGGATTTTATTTTACTTTATTTGTTATGCTTAACTTTGCAGGTTTGTAATGGATTTTGTTTTTCTTGCTTTCTCAATGAAAGTAAAATAAAATTGAATTAAGAACATAAGTTGATTAAAAAATAAGCTGTTTCAAACATTTTTTTTTTGTTAGGCAGAAATGGATTTTTTTTTGGTTGGTTACCATGTCTATCACTTATATAGTAGGTATGTCAAGTTACATTTCTACTTGTAAGATAGGTCTGCCTAAATGGATATTTACTTACTATATAAATAAAAGACTCAAATAATTTCTCATGGAAATGGTAATTAAAACATTATGTTCACCAATAAGTAAACAAAACACTATTATCTTTATACCTAAGAAGTATTCCTTTACCTGAGCCAATATTTACATGAAAGAGTTATGATGAAGAATACATCAAAATATTATTCTGTAAGTTGAAAGTTTCATGTTTTAAGAAGTGCCTTGATTGAACTTTGGCTTTCAAAGAGAGGTTGTTTTCAAAGGAATCCAATACCAACACCTTAAATATAAAGTCACTACCACATAATATTTATCAAGTGCCTCTACCCACATAGCCAAATTCACCTGAGATAAGAACTTTGATTGATTGCAAGATTCGTCTGTTGTTACCCTCTATCTCTGGTTTCAAAAGATTCACTGTCTGAATTTTTTGTGTATGTGCATATCTTTTTAAAAAGTTTTAATTGGTGTGTTTTGTTTTTACATTACAAACATTTACAGATTGCCCTATTCCAGGAACAGTTTGTTGTACCAAGGAAAAGAAGTAGGCAAAACTAACAGTACAGTGACCTCATTTGAAAGTACAAGTAACATTCCACAATTATAACATTCTTCTATCTGTTCAAAAAAAATTAACTAATGGAAATTAATTTTTTCTCCTTCCTATCATCTACCCACTAAAAAAAGTGAAAAGAAAAACACATTCCTAGAGCAAATATACATAATTAAGCCAAGCAATTTTCTCATTGGCTGTATATGAACACAATATATATTTCTTCTGCACTCTATCACTTCTCTGTGAGGAGGTAGATAGTATATTTTATCCTTGCTATTTTGTCATTGTAATGGTTATAGTTTTTAGAACTTCCAGAGTTGTTTGTCTTTATAATATTGTTATGATTGCATAAATTAGTATTCTAGTTCTGCTCATTTTATTCAATAATTTTTTTAATCTTCCAAAAGTTTTTACTTTTATAATATTGGTGTTAAAGAATATATTATTCTTCTGGTTCTGTTCATTTCACTCTGTAACAGTTCATCTAAATGTTTCCATGTCTCTTTAAAATAAATAATTTCTTTGTTTCTTATCATACCATCATTATCATCCTAAGGTCTATTTGGCTTCCAAAGATTCCTTGTGTGTACGTATATTATTTTGTAACCACACATATTTTTTCATGTGGGATACTAGATTCTTGTTTCCATTTTTAATAAAATTTACCAATGACTAATAAACATAAATGTTTTAATTTCACTAATAATTTTCTTTTGGCTCTTAAATTATGGCTCTATAATCCAGAAAACAACAACAAGAAATTATACACGAAATAGTGAAACTATTATTTACCATTTTAAATAAAAGTGTGTATTGATTTTAACAAAGTAGTAACAAAATCATCTTGACAGTTTCCTTATTCCCTTCTCTTTTTTTCTTTTGATTTTTTCCCTTGGACTTGTTGCTTTTAAATACCATTGAGTCTATTTTAAATACCATTTTCCCTTGACCTATAAATGTCCCCAGTGCCACTTCTGTTAATTGCTTCATACATTAGCTAAAACTAAAGTTCTCATATTGAAAATCATTTAACCAAGATAGTCTTTAATAGAAGATAGCTAAAAGTAGAATAATTCTTCCTTTTATAATTAAACATCTCTGTGGTGTAACAGAAAAAGCACTGACTTTAGTGCTATTGGAGAGGGGGTTCCCATACCATCTTTGTTACTTATTGCCTCTTTGAACCTTTGGGGAAGTTGTTTTTTCTCTGTGGATCTCAATTTTCTCTTCTGTAAATGAGGTTGGGTAGATAATTTTTAAGATTCCTTCCACCTCTAACTGCTAACAATTGACTCTTCAAGAGAAATATAGGGCAGGGTTAAAAACTGAAAAAGTTTGTTATTTGTGATATACAGTTTGTTATGGGTGAAATATAAAATATCTTACATAACTTTGCTTTTGTGCTTGATTGGATTTCTTTGTATGGGAAGATCCAGAGGATCTGGGTGGGTTGGGGTGCTGAGGGAAGGCATGGTGCCTCAGACCCCCATAGTTCTATAGGGTTTGTTGGACTTCAGTCCTATGAAATGTTTTGAGTAGGAATATCAATTGACAATTAGGACCTGACTGCAATTAAAAAAAGACTTTCTGACCCTAAGTCAGATAGAGATTTGGGACGGAAGCTTTGATCTTGATAGGAGGGAAAAATAAATTGAAAAGACAGACTAAATTTTTATGGGTTCTAATCAGTTAACAGTAGATCCAAAAAAGCTTAGTCCCTGGATCTGAAAGAGTTCCTTTTTTCTTGGGTGTGTAAGGGTACTGACTTCTAAAATTGCTGACTTAGTATGTGAACTTTAAGCTAAAAGAAATATAGGAAATCCCACTTATTCTTTTCTGGGCAAGAGGTAGCATGTAAGCTAAAGACTTCAGTTAAGGCCAAGTACGAGGGCATGAGAAAGAGCCAAGGTATCACAGAAACTTAAAATGATGTCTAGCAGGGAGTGACAGGGATGCCGTACCAAGTAGGGTGTAGGGTCAGCAGAGAATAATGCCCCAGGGGAAATAGGCCAAATGAAAGCAACATGATTAAATACAAGCCATCTCCAGCCCAAGTCAAAGATGTGAGTTGTACCTATACATGTATAAACTGACAACATATGTATGTCTTACCACATAAAACTGATATGAGTCAACCTTTTCCATTTAAGGGTGTGAATATTTGAGTCAGAATACTCCCAGGTTTGTGGAACAATGTTTTATTGCTATTTTTATTACTATTTTATTTGTTAAATGCCTTTGTTCTGAACTAATTCTGTCCTCTGGCTATCTAGTAAAAGGAAATATATTGGTGGGGGCTTGTGCACTATGGTTTTTGCTTCCTTTTTTTTTTTTTTTTTTTTTTTTTTTTTGAGTGCACCAGACTCACAGAGTATCTTAAATGTTTGAGGGCTTTTCTGGGGTTCCATGTATAAAGAAGAGTCCTAAGTTGCTATATTTACAATGGTGACTGTTCTATATTTTTAAAAATATTCAAAGATATATAATTTTCTGAGTAAAGAAGCAGAATGCTTTCTATTTCAAAAATGTCCTTATGACCATCATAGAATCTTCTTCAAGGAAACTAATGAACAGAAAAATTGCTTTGTAACCTTTGCTATTTTTCCCTTGAGGGATTCAAATATCTTCCTATTTTGTCTATTCTTTGATTTTAAAAGAAAATCACTAGGTCCTATCAAACAGACCTCAGGAAACCATTAGGGGTTCAAATGTTAAAACTATGGAGGCACTGACAAGATCTTGAACTCTGAGCAAGGAAGTATGGGAAAAGGAGGATGGAAGAAAAAATTCCTTTTACTAAGTATTAACATTTTCAAGTTATATGTACTCAGATACAGAGAATAAGCTCTAAAGGGGATTTTGAGGAACCATCCAACATAAACAGGATAGGGAGGGAGTAACACAGAAGCTTTCAGCCCTTCATCAGAAATTCTGGCAATGGATTGGAGTGTTAACATGTCCAGTACACACACCTTGAACTGATAGTTTGATTGTATCAGTGCCAAATGACAATGTGGGGATATCCAGGAGATTTGGACCATCTGAAGAAAAAAAAGACTGTCTCATCTTTCCCATGCTGATCAAGGGAAATGGAAAAGAAATGAGGGAAATATTTGAAAGGGTCCCCAAAGTGAACAACTTACATCAGCTTTTCCAAATTATGCACATCCTCAGGGGCTATAGGCTAATTACCAGTGTCCATTCAGTTTCTGAAGGAAATGATGTGAGTAATAAAAGTATTGTAAAGTGGGAAGTTCAGAGTTAGGGGCTGGGGCCAAGCAAGAGGTTCAGGAAGATTGAATATGAAAGAGCTAGGGTTACTTCTAGGATACGTTAACCAGAGATAGCAGGGTACTCTTAACAGAGAGCTTAGAAAATGATAGCTCTCCTCTCCCTTTTTTTTTTTTTTTTTTTTTTTTTTTTTTTTTTTTTTTTTTTTTTTTTTTTGTTGGCTCCCCACTGATTGTACTCAGATTTGAGTCAAGCATTGTGTTGAAAGTGCTGGATTTCAAGTTAGAGGATGTGTTCCAATCTATCTTTGCTTTACTATCTATATGAATTCGGGCAAGATATATCACTTTTCTGGGCCTCAGTATTTCCATCTGTAAAATTAGGGGCTTGGACTAGATGGCTTCTAATGTCCTTTTCAGCTCCAAGTCTATGATCTTATGCATACTCACTAGTTTGGTGACTTTGGACAAGTCACTAAAACTCTATATGGCTCAATTTCCTTAACAGTAAAATGGGAATAATAGTATTAACCTTGCATAGTCTGTGTGAAGATGATATTTGTAAAGCATTTAGCTCAGTGCTTGGCACATGGTAGGTGTATAATAAATGTTTGTTTTCTCCTTCTTCCCTACTTTCCTTCCTCCCTCCCTCCTTTCTTTATTTAGTTTTCTCCCTTCTCTTTCCTTCCTTCCTTCCTTCCTTCCTTCCTTCCTTCCTTCCTTCCTTCCTTCCTTCCTTCCTTCCTTCCTTCCTTCCTTCCTTCCTTCCTTCCTTCCTTCCTTCCTTCCTTCCTTCTTTTCTTCCTTTCTTTCTTTTTCTTTTTTTCTCTTCCTTCCTTCCTCCTTCATTTCTTCCTTTTTTTCTTCCTTCCTTCTTTCTTTCCTTCCTTCCTACCATTTTCAGTACTGTAGATGAAGGATATTTCAAGTGTGGCAAGTAAAGTATAGTTTTGGTAAATTATTGGCAAATAATATCTCTTCAAAACATATACACATACACAATTATAACCAGATTATGTGACCCTATTAGTAATAGTGGTTTTGGGGGGCTAAAAAGAGAGAAGAAATAAGTGGAAGAATAGTGTGATCCTGAACTTCAAAGAGAATATTTGTGGAGCCAATTTCAATTCATTCAAATCATTTGATAGCACCTTTTTTCATTTTGCTTTTCTTTTTCATTTCATAGCATAGTAAAAACAGACATACAGGATGGCCTATACTTCTAAGAGAAGTAGTGCTGAGTCAGAAAAGCCAGGATTCATCTCCTGCCTCAGATTTTGACTATGGGCAAATCACATCCTGTCTCTAAATCCTAGTTTCCTCCTGTGTAAAATGGGGGTAATAAAATTTGTAATATCCAGATCCCAGAATTATTGTGAGATTCAAGGAAAGAATTTATGGAACATGCTTGGCCTTAGAAGTTATTCAATTCCATTCAGTAAATTACTAAGTGCCTGATATATGCCTGGTACTCTGTGAAGAGCATGGGGTAGAAAGACAAAAGCCCAAGCAGTGTCTTCTATTAAGGAACTTATTTTCTATGTAATTTAAATTTCTCCTTTATTATTAGGACTTACTTATTTTCTCTGAGGTAGTGTGATTTCCTGCAACCAATTGGTTATTAAATTAAATATAGATCCCAGCCCTCTTTTTATGTGATTTTTTTTTACTCATTTTAAAATTTCATGGAATGATCAGAGAGCTGTCTAAAGCACTGAGAGGGTGAGTCCCTTGCTCAGGGTCATACAGCTAATATATGTCAGATAAAGGTGGGAGTTTGAAAGTGGACCTCTATTTCAGACTTCAGCACAGCTCTATTTCCACTATTGTACAGTGCCTCTCCTAACTCTAATGACTACATATTATTGTATAGAAGCCAACATTCTATTAATAATCAGAAAGAAACAAATTTATTACCTGGTAACAAGCTTGCTTGCATTAACAGAGATAAAGCTTAAAGCTGTAATGAAAGCCTTTTTGGCATTGTAGGCCATGTTAGGAAAGAAGGTGATGCAGCAGACCTAAGGCCATCCTTGGAATAAGGAGGCCCCAGGTTCACAATCTGTCTTTCATATAGGCACCCAGTCATTTGACCTCATAGGGTCCCAAGAAATTTCCCAAGTTACTTAAGAGTTACCATCTGGGATGTCCATCAGTTGGAGAATGGTTGGGTAAATTGTGGTATATGAAGGTTATGGAATATTATTGCTCAGTAAGAAATGACCAGCAGGAGGAATACAGAGAGGCTTGGAGAGACTTACATCAACTGATGCTGAGTGAAATGAGCAGAACCAGAAGATCACTGTATACTTCAACAACGATACTGTATGAGGATGTATTCTGATGGAAGTGGAAATCTTCAACATAAAGAAGATCCAACTCACTTCCAGTTGATCAATGATGGACAGAGGTAGCTACACCCAGAGAAGAAACACTGGGAGGGGAATGTAAATTGTTAGCACTAATATCTGTCTGCCCAGGTTGCATGTACCTTCGGATTCTAATGTTTATTGTGCAACAAGAAAATGATATTCACACACACACACAAAAAAAAAAAAAAAAAAAAAAAAAAAAAAAAAAGAGTTACCATCTGTACTTCCATATCAAGACTCTCCCACATGGATGAAATCATCAATCTGTCTCCATTTAAAGCTTGAATTTCACTTTTAAAATCCTGTCACCAGCCTCCTTTCCTCCTCCTCTTCCTTTCTCCCCAAAAGAGTCTGTTCCTTTAATGTCAAAAGTTGTATGTTTATGTAGTAGAATTCTTCCTTTGTCCGGTTTTTAAAGTGCAAACACAAATGGGAATAAACATGAGTCCCTCTAACACTTTAGTGTAAATGACTTTATCAGAAGATTCCTTGCTGACAATCTGAGTGAAAACACCCTGCAGAGGGAGTTGAAGAAGGACACTGAAAGGGAAAGTGGGGGAGGTACACGAGAGAGACTTTGCCTCCCTTGAAGGGCCAGCCCTTCATTCTGAAATTCAGGAAGAATGGAAACATTTTTCTCCTTGAGTTGGGAAGAGAGGAAATGAAAAGAAGGGAAAGTAGAAGAGGGATTATGCTCATACCTCTCTTAGCTGTTGATTTAAACGTGTGGACATGTGTGCATTTCAGGACAAGTCTCATAGACTCCAGGGCATGCCCTACATAGGCTTTTTTTTCCTTTTATGGTGTTGTATACGTTATTGGCAGTCAAGAGATGAATAAGCATTTTTTAATCTGCAATCAGTCATGTTCCTGGGAGGACAAGGACTTAACTCTACACTGCTCTTTCTTTATTTCCTGACTTTCCTTTTATCACATTTCTGAATCGTCTACCACCTAATCATCCAAGAAAAGAAAAAATGAAACAAATAAACAAATAACCCCCCACTTTTTCTATTTCGTAATTTGCTAAGGCATATAGTTATCTGGTGATTTAGTCTACTTTAAGATTACTCTCATGATTCCTGTCAGCCTCACTGGTGTGTGTGTGTGTGTGTGTGTGTGTGTGTGTGTGTGTGTGTGTGTGTGTGTATGTGTGTGTGTGGAGAATCACAGCATCCTAGAGGAGATTCAGATATACTTATGCAAGTGTATATTCTGTATGATTCTTGGCACATTTAGTGAAACTTGAAGAGAACCATTGATCAAACTGTCTCATGAAATAGATGAGGAAATTGAGATCCAGTGAGTTGAAGTAACTTACTGAAATTCATACAGGAATTAGTCAATCAATAAATATTTATTAAGTGTCTGCTATCTTCTAGTCACTGTGCTAAGTGTGTGGGATATGAAGAAATATAAACTAGTCCCTGCTTTCAGTTTCTCAAGGAACTCACAGTCTAATGGGAGGTTCAGCATGTACAAATTATGGACATATAAGTTATAGATAGAATACAATGGGAATAATCAAAATTGGTAAAGGAGAATTATAGATGGTGAGATTTTAGGTAAAGGATATAGGGAAGCAAGGATGAGGAAATAAAGAAAGGAAAGAGAACATTTCATGCTTTGGGAATGACCAGTGAAGACACCTGGAGTCAGGAGATGGAGCCCCTTACTCTAGAAACAGCAAGGAGACCAATAGTACTGTATCACTCTATGTGTGTGTGTGTGTGTGTGTAAATAGAAATGCAATTTAGTCTTTCATCTTCAGATACCATAATCTGTGTCTTCTTCAACATACTATTTTTTCCACATTGCAAGCTCCTTGAAAAATAAGATTTCTATCTTGTGCATACTTTATTTTGCCTACACTATTTGATTTTCTCTTGCTGTCTTAATGCTGGAGTTTCTGTTTGCATTTCTGTTCTCCAAAGCTATCATTCGGTGGAAGAAAAAAGTCAAATGAATTTTCTTGTTTGCTGCTACATTATTCCCTTTATTACTTATTATTTTATATTTACCATTTGTACACACTTTTATACTTTCAGTAAATCTCATGAATATTGCATTCCATACATCCATTAGGATGCCTAATTCTTGTTCATGTTCTTACATAGATCCTCACAGAGGACTCATTCAATACCTAGAGGTCATTTCTAGGACTTTTTTACATTTTGAGGGTAGCAATAGAATGCTAGGGTTGTCTATCTATTATCCATTATCCCTGTATGACTGACACACCTCATTGCCTAATTATCCATTTCCTCATAATTTAGGCCATCACTGGAAATACGCTAGAGTCTGTTTGTACCCACAATGCCCCTCTCCATTGTCCTTTGGTTCAACCTCAATTTCTTAATTCCTTGGAGTTGAGAGTATTCCAAGATTTAAAATAAAAGAGCACTATTGGAAGAACATTTTTGTTGAAAAGATGGGTCTTTGCACCAGGGAGTAGCTTGAGATCATTAAAAGTTCTGTGTAGTTTCCCCAAATGCAATCCTCTTGTTCAATTCTGGGATGAATTCACTGTCCATCTGTAATGCCTAACCTCCAAATATGAAAGATTAGTTAGTATATGATCAGTTACAATGCTTTATTAATTTAGATTATGATCTGAAAAAATTTACATTTAGGCAAAAGAGAGGCAAATTGTAAGGAAGGTGTATAGAGTTGGGCTGTTGACAGGGGTTAACCTAAATAATGCTGATATATATGTATAAAATCTTGAGTGCTGCATGTAAGCCTCACCTGTTAACTTTGTATTCTTGCAGGTGGACAGTATTCCAGAAATCCCAGGTTAGGGTCACTAGCTAGTTTTTGTGTAATGGCTAAAATTTCATCACTTTAACTTACACCTAAAGGGATGAGGTCAAGTGAAAAGACACCAACTGATTAAATAACTGAAACTGATTTTTGCCCTGACAGTTTGCTAGAAAACTCATCATCATATATTCATGTAACATGTATGAGACTCACAGCGGCATGTCTGCAATTTTGGCCAATCCATTGAGTCCACATAAATGTTAGTTAAGAATGAGTCAAGAAGATGATCCCTCTTCTTTAATTTTTAATTTTTTATATCTTTATTAGTGTTTTAAAAAATATTTATTAAGTACCTATTATGTGCCAGAAACTGAACTGAGTGCTTTTTCAAAAATTATTTCATAGTTCAGAGAGAGCTATTAGGGAAGGCTGCAGTTTAAGCCTCAACCTTCATTCATGCAGGCTATGTGATTCAATTTCTTAATTCCACTAGCAGATAAGACTCTTAAGTTGCGGAAAATATTAGAAGCTCCTCTATCCTAGGAGCTTCTTATAATTAGGAGATCATAGATCTATTTTTAAAAATTTGCTTTAAGAAAAAATGAAAAAAAATTTTAATGAGCTTTTTTTTTTTTTTAAATGAGTAACCATTTTCAGGAATACATAAACTGAATTTCAGTTTTCTTGGTCAATTACTTCAATTCTTCCTGTATTTTTTAGGAAAAAAGTTTTCTAACCCCATGTATCTCAATCTTCATTGCTACTTTCTATTAGTGTGATTGCCAGAGGAGAAGATGACTAAGGTGGTGGTGTTCTATAAGGTGAGGTACTGATCTTACTGAGAAAAAGAGAAAACAGCAAGAGTATTATTAAGGAAAGAAAATTTAGTGCAAGTCCTTCTTTCACACTTCAGAAAAAAAGCAAAAAAATCTGAAAGTAAAAATTCAGTTTTGTGATTTTTTTTTCCTCATGCATCCTTCAAATAGCAAATTTTATTATGTAAACAATTGAATTAGCAATTAATCACTGACTGTTATTACTAACTGTACAAATGTTGTTGATATGTCTATTTTATACCTATATTTAGGAATGTTTCTCCTACTAAAAGACAAAATTTTTAAAAACATGGAATCTTTCTCAAGGACGTTGTTACTAGTTCTGACAAAATGTCTAAGAGATACTAAACCAAAAATCATCATAGCTAAAACCCAGTAATTCTTTTGAATGATATTAAAAAATGAAAATGAAGTAGTGACAGATATTAACTCTATGAAGGAATGAGAATTTGAAAGAAAATATTGAACACTGATTTCATAGGAGTCATTTCTCTGCTGCCTGGACTTTATGTAGTTAATAGCACCATTTGGAAATTCAGTTTGGTCCCTAGTGATGAAGTTTTTCTCTTTCTGAATTTTCATATAAAAATCATTAATAGCTACTTTGGAAATTGAAATCTCATTTTTCTATACCTGAGTGCATGTTTAAAATCTAGGTCATAAGCAACTCATGATGTCATTCCACAAACTTGTGTCTAAGCCACTCATCCTCCTCTCTTAATAACCACAAAATTGTTTTGTCTGCTTTTCATAGACATAGCAAATAAAATAAAATAAAATAAAATAAAACACTCAGAAGAAAGAAATCACATCCACATGAACATCCCCACAATCAGAACTCAAAGCCAAGGCATTTTTGAACTTTGAAGATAAGAGGGACAGTTAATGCCTGTTAACAACTTCCAATGTTTGTGCTCCTGTGATTTATACTCAATTTAAAATAACCACTAAGGAAGATATATTTCACATAATCGAAAGCACAGACAAGGTTGACTCATTAAAATACATTAGCATTTTTCTTTATGCCAGGTCAGAACTTCACTCAGAAAATAATGTTAAATATGTATTTGAAACATAATCATGAAAGAAGCTTCATTCTGGGGTCAGCCTACTGTGTGCAAAGTCTCTTACTGTGGTAAAGCAGAGAGTATATCAGTACTGGAGTTAGAAATCTGTGATCAATTCCTTCCTTGACATTTTACTTCTATGAATTAAGCAAATCATTTTACCCACCTGGGCCTTAGTGACTATACTGGTAAAATTTGGAGGCTGGACTAGCTCTCATTTGATGCCCTTCCCAGCTCTAGGTCTAGGAGTCATGAAAAGTCAGTCCACTTTTAAGTTCATCCTCCCATAGAAATAATATTCCCTTAGTCTCTTTACCTAAGATTATTTTGAATGTTCAACACTGAAAAGTGTTTATAGCAATACATAAAATCATTCATAGTTCTCCAAATTTTGACTAACACAACCCAACCCTTGGCAAGTCTCTCCTGTATAACACTATGCTCAATAGCTCTTCAATCAAAATTTCCATTGAAGGTAAATATGCATTAATAAGAGGATGGATAACTTTTGGAATCAGTATGAATTTGCCCACAACTTATTTTATTTTAAAATGAAATTTTATTAGTAACCTTTTGTTTTCACATTATAGTCATTTCTGGAAAGATCCCATCCTAATTTGAACCCTCTTTTGTAAAAAAAAAAAATTGAGCAAAAACAAGCACTTGCAGTAATTTCTTTTTTTTTTTTTTGGATAATATATACAATTGTCTGACTAGCAGCCCCCAATTTCTCTACTGAGAAGAAATTGTTACATTTCCATATTTTTTTCTCTGGGACCATTGTTGGTTTTTCAATTATTTCAGCATCCCTTCATTGATCTTCTTTTCCTTTAGATTGTTGTAATCATTGTATATGCTACTATTCTGGATCCATACATTTTATTTTGTAACTGTGTACCTATTTATTAATAAAAGGACTATAGGTTTGCATACAGTTTGACCAGTTTGCTGCATCACTCTCTCGTGGCTTAACCTCTGAGATCTCTTGTATTCCTAAGAAATGATGAATACTTAATCAAGTGATAGGCTGGGGGATGGATTATCAAGGGGGAAAACCAAAACAAAACAAATAAAACCAAGCAAAAGAGTCTAACTTCCCAAATTTTATGAGCTGAAGGTCTGGAGCTTTCAATAGATTACTCTCATGAAAATGTGAGCTCATTCAATATATACACATACTGAAGGAATCTTATTCTTTCCACTGACCTACATCAGATGAACAATTTGAGGTTGCTATGCTATGATGGAAGATTTACTGTGACCTTGTTCCTTCATTTATTTCTTCTTTTCTCTGGCCCTAGAATGGTTTCATTTGTAACAGCTTTCAGTTGAGTAGTGCCAATGGAAACAGCTCATACAAAGTTTATCATCCTAAAAAAATAACGGAAATTAAAAGCAAAGGTGGCATTTGGGGAAAGACTTATTTTAAGGAACTCCTAAGCTAGAGTCATTCACTTGTGAAGTAGCTAAATATACTATTTGTAAAATGTTAAGCACAGTGCCTAATATAGAGTAGGTGCTAAAAAAAATGCTTGTTTGTTCTCTTCCATTATTCATCAGGAAAAAATAATTAACAGAATTGGACCTGTGGCTGCTGGAAGGTTGTTGGCATCCTGGGCAGATGCCCAGGTGGAAAGGGCACTGACTCTGGAGTCAGAGGACCTAGGATCAATCCTCTAACACACATGACTCTGGGAAAGTCATTTAACTGAGATTGAGACTCAGTTTCCCCATCTGAAAAATGAATGACAGAGTTGAACTAGATGGCCCTTCAAATCACTTCCATTTTTCAATTTATGATTTATGACCAAAGTGAGTATTTATCTCCCTAAGACATAGCATTTCTTGAAAGGCTAGATGGTAGATAGAAGTAGATAGAGAACATATGATAGTAATGGGAGAAAGCCCGAGTTCAAAGGGACATACAGCCTGAGGAGTATAGGCAAATGACAACCACAAGATATTCAAAGTTAGAAAAACCAGCCAAATGTTTACAGACTATTTGGGCCCGACATGTGGTAGAGCATTTCAAGCTCATCTTGGTCTGATCAACCAGCTGAACACACTGTAACTTGACCCTAACATAGCATTGTCATTTTGGTCCTCTCTGAGAACAAAAGATAATAATTAACCAACCAGTGTCTCCAGGAAATACTCAAAAACTCTAAGTTGCAGAAAAGGTACTGAATTGTTTGGGTAGGGGAAATTCTTTAAACAGATCTGTCTGCAAAGATGAAGTCACATGTTTCATCCAAAAAAGATAAGAGAAGATATATTGTCAAGATAGATAACCTGTTCAGAACCCTTTAAATATATCATGCCTTGGGCTCCTGCCAGGTTTGCCAGGACCTTGGCCAGCCCCTATATTCCTGTCCATGATCCAGGGCCAGCTATATTTCTAAGTTCTCCTTTCATTCTTCAACTGATATTCATATTCAGGACATAAATTTCTAATTTCAATGATTAAATTCCCCTCTGCTCCCCCATTCTCTGGTAGAATATTTAGGTCTCCTTCTGGTTGTTTAATTCCAGAGGATTTATAATTCTAAAAACATGAGAAATCATTTTTGCTCCATAGATCACACTCTTGCCTACAAGAAAACAATACCAGGCTCCACCTATAGCCTACCCTGCACCCTAGCACGTAGAGCTAACTGACTGTGCAGAAGGAATGATCACACCTTCTGGTCTTTTCAAGCAAAATGACAGAGCAATCCCCTACAGCTTTACTCCTCTCATCATTTTGTTTGAATTGTCCCAGGCCTTCTTCTACCCCTCGGCAGATGGGGGAAAGCTGTGGAGAGATTCACTGCCTCAAGGACCAGGGAAGGGACTGTTCTGGCCAAGTGGTTCATTCACCAGATAATTGCTTCCAGGCAGTTTTAGTTTTGACCAGGTAGAGAATTTAGAAATGAGGAAGATTTTTATAAAACCATGCAGAAAACACTCACAGTTTTGGTTTGGCGAGCAGCGGAGGTGGCTCCTTTGTGGGCGAAAGCAGGACAGCTGGCTTTGGGGCAGATTTATTACTATTCGTTTGGCCATTAATCAGTCCGTTTACTCCGTGGCTCATATGGATGCCATTGGTTTCCCTCCTGGCCGAGTTGAGTTGCAGTTGAAGGCCTCCCATGCCCGGTCCAAGCTCAGGGTGGGTCACTGGCTGGCTCTCTGGAGGTTTCTCTGGAGTCATCTCAAAGGAATTGATCTCTAGAGGTGGAGGGGGAGGAGGATCATGTTGAAAATCATCACTGTCGGACTGTCTTATGGAGTCATGGTCACAGTTTTCCATGTTGGCTAAGGGAAGGAAGGGGGGAAGAAAAAAAGAAGAAAGGGGAAAAAAAATAAGACACCACAACTCTAATGAATTCTTTTCACACTGTACAAAATCTTTTTACAAATACTGTATGCGGTTAATCCATCAAAGGGCAAGTGACTACAGTGCTCCTGCATGATGTCTGGACAAGGCCAGCTGGATATTTCTGCCAGAGGACTTTGCTAACTTCCACATTTGCTTCAAACGGCAATTGACCACTGGACTAAAGATTATGTCTTTGTACCGGAAACCAGCTACTGCTTACTTAGCAGCAATAAAAGATGCATATTTCTCACAAAGGCTGAAAACAGAATTTTGACCTGTGTTGAATACACTAATAAATCAACTAATAAACATTTATTTAGTACCTACTATATGCTAGGCACTATGCTAGGAATAGATAAAAAGGAAGAAGACAGTCCCTGCCCTCAAAGAGCTTTCAATCTAGTGGTGGAGACAACAAACAAATCATCCAAATAAGCTATATGTTAGGTAAATAAGAAATAATGAAGAGAGGGAAGACACTAGAGTTAAAAGGGCTTCTCATAAAAGACAGCATTTTAATTGGGATATAAAGAAAGCCAGAGAAACCAGTAAGTAGAGTGGAGGGGGAGAGCATTCTAGATATGCTGGATATTCTCTGGCATTCTCAGCCAGGGAAAAGCCCTAGAGAGAAAATGTCTTGTTCAAAGAATAGTCACTGGATAGAAGAGGAGTAAGAAGTGAGAAAATTGGAAAAGGAAGGATGGGGAAGGGCTAGGTTATTAAAGATTTGAGAGGTAAACAGAGGATTTTATATTTGATCCTGGAGGCAATAGGGAGCCACTGGAGTTTATTAAGCAGGGTAGGTGACATGGTCAAACCAAACCTTTAGGAAAACCATTTTAGTAGCAGAATGGAGGATGATTCAGGCTGTAGAGAGACTTGAGGCTGGCAGATAGGTGGACCTAGAGTCAGGAAGATCTGAATTCAAATCCAGCCTCAGGTATTTACTGGCTGTGGGATCCTGGGCAAGTCATTTAACTTGTTTGTCATAGTTTCCTTATCTTAAGATGGCAATAATAATAGCTTGTCCCTAGACAGGGTTGTTGTGAGACATAATAGTTGTAAAGCATTTGGCTCGGTGCCTGTCACTCAGTAAGTGCTGTATAAATGTTAGCAAGCAAGCAAGCGTCACCAGCAGGCTACTGCAATAGTATGGGCTTGAGGGTCTGCACTATAGTGCACACCTCCATACATCTGATTAAGCAAACTCTTGTTCCTCACAGGCGCGAGCTCCTCAAGTACTCCTAGAAGAGTGCTGGGGAAGAGGGGAAGGGGTGCGTATTCTTCCCATTCTACAAATGGAGAAGGTGAAAAATTCAGTTTAAGGACCTGTTTGAGTCTCAGGTCTCACAGCAAACCTAGTCCCCGTAACTGGAACATTTATGTCTGGCTGCGGTGTTCTCTAAAACACTGATGGAGAGTGGTGGTCCACTTCCCCCAGGGAAGGGCCACAGAGTTCACAATGATTCTGTTTTCCATTATATTCACAGGGCCCTGAGGCAGAGACCCTGGGACTGTGCCCAAGGGTGCCCACATCTGTGAAGGCGAAAGGGGGATGTAAGTCCTTCCCTGGATGCTCTTCCAGCTGGAATCTCCCTTACTTCCCGGTCGGCTGCTGACTCCTCGCACTGTGATGACCCCGCCTCTTCTGCAGACTCTGGGATCTCCCAAAGGTCTGGTCCTTGTCACACCCTGCCCCACAACCATCCACGCGGTCAGACTGTGCTCTTTAACTCTCATTGGCCTGGGATATCCTTTCAGTGCAAGCCAACTATCTCGGTTTCCATCAGCCCCTGAGTTATACTCAGGCACTGGAATCCCTAGCTAGGGCTTTAATGGCACTCAGGTCTCTGACCCCTGGACTTTGGATCAGCGACCAGGTACCACTGCTGGGACAAGCCTGGAGGGTGGCCGGCATGTCGCTGGAAGAACCTCCCATTTAGGCTTCCTTGCCAACCCCGGTCCTTAATCAGGCTTTCCCCCTGCCTTGGGGAATGACTCATTCACATCAGGCGGAGCGGGACCTTGTTTTTGTGCTGGGGGCCGGGAGAATTCTCGGCAGTACGCAATCGCCGCTCTCCCATCTCTCTCCTCCTTTTTATCTTGCCTCTGCTGCCACCTAGCACCAAGTCCTTCCTCTCCGGGAATCAGTCCGACAAGAATGTCCGCAGCCACTCCAATTCATCGGACAGAAATCCTCCTGGGCCACAGTGCTGAGCGCTAGGCCGGGCAGGCACTGGGGGACACTGACAAGGATGGAAGAGGGTTGAGAAAGCCAATGTGATGAAGGCTCGGGTTGAAATAAAATATTAAGGAGATAATTGTTTTCACATTAAATGACTTCTTTGTGAGTATATATATTAATAACATCTCTCTTGTCTGCTCCCACCCAGAGAGAAATCGCCTATAAGAAAAGATTTTTTAAATGGGGGGTGGGAGAGAGGGAGACCAATTCAGCAAAATTAGCCAACAGATTGAAAAAATTTGACATTATATTTAGTGTTCCACATCCATAAGCTTTTCACATCTGAAAAGACAAAGGGAACAGTACCTTTTCAAATCTCTTCTTTGGGGCCAACTTCAGCTGTTTGAATTGGGTTTTTTTGATATCCATTTTTGGGTGGTAATTGGGGTTAAGTGACTTACCCAGGGTCACACAGCTAGTATCAAGGCCAAATTTGAACTCAGGTCCTTCTGAGACACCAGAGCCAGTTCTCTATCCACAGCACTACTAGGTGCCCCTACATCCATTTTTTTTTTAAACAGGAGCAATAGAACATGCTACTCTCTTCACAGAATAATGCTTTCTAGTTGCTGATGAAACTTAATTTCATAGATTAAAAAAATCCTTTCACCCTTCCCATATTAGCTCCTTTCTTATGCTTCCCTTTCTGGATACTTCACTAATGATTAATTACACATATGTCTGGATCTTGTGTGTGGTTGCTTCTCCATGCTCTGCTATCTCAGCTTCAGCTGTTAAATATTAGTAACATCTGAGCCATTAGTTTCGAAGATAATTTCCTGGACTCCATTTCTATAACATTGTAAAGGTTTACAAAGCAACTTCCTCAGAACTAACCATAAGACAAATAGAATGAGAATTATTATCCCCATTTTGCAGGAAGGGAAACAGGAAAAACTGGAAACCTCTGGATTCCAAGACCAATGGAATAATACTATACAGAGCTTGTGTGTGTGTGTGTGTGTGTGTGTGTGCGCGCGTGTGCATTGCACTTGATGATATCACATGGTCTTGAAAACTTTTTCCTATTTTCATTCCTCCCCATCAAAAATAGCTTTTATTTCCATTTACAAAGTTACCTGTTAGGAGAAGGGAGCAAGACTTTAGCAGAGATAATATGGGAACATCAGCCAGGATGCTTAGAGAACTGTTTCCTGAAGTACAGTAGTTGTTTTCTGAAGTAATTAATTACTTAGAACTCTGCATGCTGCCACGGGCAGTGATCTGACATTTTAAGGCAGAAACTCTGCATTTCCCCATCAGTCATGTACCTGAGTTGACAACTAGTTCTGCTGTGCTGGAAACAGATCCGTATTCATTTCTTGCAGAGCATGTGAAGATTCCCGCATCCTCGGGAAAGGTCTCTGCAATGACAAGGGTGCAAATCTCCTCTGGAAAAGAACAGAGATTAGATCAGTCCACACAAAAGGCATGAAGGCTTTCTGCTAAGAAACTGGGAAAGACCCCACCATAAATTATAAAAAACAGACAAATGAGAAAATGATAATTAGTTATAAAAAGGATCTTTTAGCTTGAAGAAGTTTCCAGTCAAGTTCTTAAGTGATAATTTCTCCTTCTGCTTTCACTTAAATATTCCAACAATTAATCAACAAACATTAATTAAGTACTTACTGTATGCTAAGCATCATGTGAGGCATGGAGGTTACAAATAAAAAGGATAAATAAAGTTTATATTTTAATGTTTATAGTACCTTTAACTATCTAGCAGAAAAGTCAACAGGATCTTCTCTCCTCCACTCCACTAAGCTACTTTTTACTCTTAGATATATCCTTTTCTTCCCCTTCTGTACAGAGAGAACAAGATGCTGCCCTTTTATCCTTTGTCTCATCCCATTTCTTGATTTCTTGATCATTTGCATTCTCTTTGTACTCTTAAAATTCTCCCTTACTGGCTCCTTCCCTACTACAAATATACTTAAGTTCCTCCCCCTACCAAAAAAAGCAAACAAACAGCATTTTCCATTAACTTTGTCCCTGCCTCAAGCTAACATCTCTTTTTCTTCTTTCCTTTTCCTTTTAAACTTCTGGGAATGCTTTAGATTCACTGTCTTTACTTCTTCACCACCAGGTAAAGTCATCAGCCTCTAGCAATCAATCTTCCATTCCTCCAATTCTATAGAAACAGTTCTTTCCAGGGTTACTATTGACCTGATCTATTTTCAAAATTTAATAGTCTGTTCTCAGTCCTAATCTACATTGGCCTTGCAGCTACTTGACGCTACTGATTACAACTATTATTTTTCTCCTCCCTTGGCTTCTATGATACTGCTCCATAGTAGCTCTTTCTCTCCTTTCATGGTCACCATGTTATCTTTTCCTTCAATGATTTCTCTTCCTTTTTGAAGTCTCTATTCTTGGAACTAACCTCTTTTCTCTATTTTCTTCTTTATTAATTTTAATCACTTCCCTAACTATTGTGATGACTTCCATGCAGGTAACATTAGCAGTTATCCCCAGTCCTAACCTCTTTTACTAGCTCCAAATACACTTGTCCAACTGTTATTTGTTAGCAGGATACCCCACTGCAACTTCAAATATGGCTCAAATTAGCCATTTCCCTAAATTTGCTTCTTTTGACTTCACTGTTTTTGGTTTTGGTTAATAGTACTACCATGTACTCAATAAGCAGTTTTAAAAGATCACCAATATTTTTTGGACTCATTTCCTTCACCTCTCATATCCAATTAATTTGTTGTTGTCATTCAGTTGTTCCAGTCGAACCCAACCTTTGGTATTTTCTTGGCAAAGACCCTGGAGTGGTTTGTCAATTCCTTCTACAACTCATTTTACAGATGAGGAAACTAAGGTAAGTAGGGTTGAATGACTTGCCCAGGGTCACATAGCTAGGGAAGTGCCTGAAGTCAGACTTCTTGAATTTGGGAAGTTGAGCTTGTCTGACTTCAGGCTCAACACTCTATCCCCTGTGTCACCCAACTACCAAAACTCCCCATGGCTGGTTCCTCAGGTCAGCAGTGAGGAGGCCAGATCTCCAAATTGTGTAAGTGGACACCTATTTTCTCCTTCTCTTGGAGTCATTTTGTAGGATTTTGAACTTTTAGAAATCAGGGATTGTTTCTGTAAGTCCAATTTTGGCAATATCCAATAGAACTAGACATATAATGATAATCAAATGATGAAGGGGACCAAATGTATAGGTGAATTGAGGAAGAAAGAAAGACAAATTTCTACACATGTTAAACTATGGATTAGGACTTTAAGTATTGTTTACTGTATTTCATACTTTATATAACTAAATGAATGAATTAAACATTGCTTGCCATGTTTATATTTATATATCTACTCCATTAGATCAGGAGTCAGTAAAGAAACCAGTTGTATGAATGTTTATAGCTTTTGATGAAAGACTACTCTGATAATGTTGATTTTAACCTGTCAGAGGGAAAGAATTTCCATGCTTGTATCACATGAAAACTCAGATGAAAAAGCATTTATTTCACCAGGAACTGTAACTAGTCATCACCAGAGATAAGATTGGCTTGAGTTTTCCTACATTAAGTAGGAGCACTTGCAGCCCTTTCTGGATATAATGGCAGTATGTCATGTCAGAGAAAGGACTTTGTCAAAGTAAAGAAAGATCAAGAATAAACTTAAATTCCTTGTAAGGTTGGGTGGTATATAGAAATATCTAGAATGAGGAGAATGTTAATCCTATCTGATATTATTAATTTTGTCCCTCAAAGACTGAACCAAATCACTGGTTATTAATAATCATTTCTCTCATCAGTCAATCAACAAGTGTTCACTAAATGTCTACTGAATTTTAGACACCATACCATTGCTAAGAGTACAAAAACAAAAATTAAACAGTTCTTCTTCTCAAGGAACTCACAGTATAGCATACAGAAAAAGACATATAAGGTTTATAAATATAATATCATCCCTCCTTTGCTGCTATTATAACCCTTCTTCACATATAGATTAACTTTGTTGAACTATTTGCTACTTAGCTGAATGTTATGATATTTGTTTATTAATTCAATTCAATAACATTTACCCAAATTTCTGCTATGTGTCAGGCACTGTGTGGAATTCTGGAGATACAAAATGAGGCTAGACAGTCCCTGCCCTCAAGAAGCCTACAGTCTACTGAAAGAGACAACATGCAAACAAATATATACAAAACAAATTGTATATAGGCTAGGTAGGAACTAATTAATAGAAGGAAGGCACTAGAATTAAAATGTGTTGGGAAAGATTTCCTATAGAAAGTGAAATCTTAGTTAAGATGTAGAGGAAGCCAGGGAGGTCTATGGTCAGAATGGAAGAGGGAGAACATTACTTGGGGGATAGCCCAGAGAGAATGTTTGGATTCAACAGATGGAGTGTCTTGTCCATGAACTAGCCAGAAAGCTAGTGTTACTAGATCAAAAAGTACATAAAGGGGAATAATGTATAAGAAGACAGGAAAGATAGAAGGGGGATAAGAAATGAAGGATTTTGAATGCCAGAGTATTTTGTATTTGATCTTGGATGTAATAGGAAGCCACTAAAGTTCATTTCATATTCTCTCTCATATTCTCTCTCTGTCTCTCTCTCTCTGTCTCTCTGTCTCTCTCTCTGTCTCTGTCTCTCTCTCTCTCTCTTCTGTTTGTTTCTGTGTCTATCTCTGTCTCTGTCTTATTCTCAAATGAAAATCAATTTAGTGGTTGAATGGAGAATAGTTTAGAGTAGGGGAAAGAACTAAGTCAGACCTAGCAGTAATCAAAACATGAGGTCACAGTTTTGGGAGAGAGGAGCTTTAGGGGAAAAGACAAAGAGTTCGGTTTTGAATATGTTGAGTTAAGATGTCTATTAATCATCCAGTTCATAATATCTGAAAGATAGTTGGAGATGTGAGTTAGTTGAAGGTCAACAGAGAAACTGGGGAAGGAAAGGTAGATTTGAGAGTTATCAGCACAGAAATGGTAATTAAATCCATGAAATCTGAAGGCGTATAGAAGGAGAAGAGGAGAGAGGTTAGGACAGAACCCTGAGGGATACCTATTATTTGAAGGCGTGATTTGAAGGAGAATCCAGAAAAGGAGGCAGAAAAGGAACAGTCCGATAGGTAGGAGGAGAACCTGGAGAAATTGGTGATCTGAACACTTAAAGAGATCAGTAGTGACAAAGGTTGCAGAGAAATTGATATTGAGAAATGAGAAAAAGCCATTTATTACCTTTGGCAACTAAGAAATTACTAGTATAGAGAGAGAGAGAGAGAGAGAGAGAGAGAGAGAGAGAGAGAGAGAGAGAGAGAGAGAGAGAGAGGAGAGAGAGAGAGAGAGGAGAGAGAGAGAGAGAGAGAGAGAGAGAGAGAGAGAAGAGAGAGAGAGAAGAGAGAGAGAGAGAGAGAGAAGAGAGAGAGAGAGAGAGAGAGAGAGAGAGAGAGAGAGAGAGAGAGAGAGAGAGAGAGAGAGAGAGAGAGAGAGAGAGAGAGAGAGAGAGAGGAGAAGGAGAACAACAACAACTTCAAAACAATCTGTTGGAGGAGATGGGATAAAATAGAGTCACTTGAACAACTAAAGAGGTTAGCTTTGATAAGAAGTGAAAGAGGGATGGAAAAGGAGCAAGTGGCAGAAGGCACTTGAGTGATAATAGATAAAGAAGATGGAATTAATGATGAGTGTTCTCATTTCTTTTTGTAAAATATGAGGCCAGGTTTTCAGCTTTAATTCAGCTAGCCAGTCAATAAGAATTTTATTGATACTTTTTATGTGCTTGTGCTTACAATGGGAATAGAGAAAGACAGTTCCTTTCCTCAAGGAGCTTATACCTTAACAAGGGAAAACAACACATAAAAGGAAACATGGCACAGGGGCATGATAGAGAAAGATTGTAGTATTGTTTGGAGAGGAATGAGACTAGGTTGGCTTGATGCACTCCTTCAATGGAAGTTCTAGGAAGAGTCACTCAATTGGAGGAAGAGGCTAGAAGAACTTCTAGAGTGAAGAAATTTCTTTCTCTCTCTCTTTTTCTCTTTTCCTTCCTTCCTTCCTTCCTTCCTTCCTTCCTTCCTTCCTTCCTTCCTTCCTTCCTTCCTTCCTTCCTTCCTTCCTTCCTTCCTTCCTTCCTTCCTTCCTTCCTTCCTTCCTTCCTTCCTTCCTTCCTTCCTTCCTTCCTTCCTTCCTTCCTTCCTTTCTTTTCTGAGGCAATTGGGTTAAGTGACTTGCCCAGGGTCACACAGCTAAGAAGTGTTAAGTGTCTGAGACCAGATTTAAACTCAGGTCCTCCTGACTTCAGGACTGGTGCTCTATCCATGTGCCACCTAGCTGCCCCAAATGAAGAAATTTCTGGGGTATGCTAGTCAAACTCCAGAGTATATCCTAAAGAGGAATGAGGGTTCTATTCAGCATATTATTCTGTATATTACATTAAATATTATATTATTATCCCCTATACCTATTATCCTCTATTCTGTTCTTCTCCTCCAAGTAAATACCATTAGGAGACTATGGATAAAATCCACTTTGGGGTGTAGAGATTTGTTATGCCATTTTGAAGACCTTGGCTTATATACTTTAAGGATAATCTTGGCCCAGTATAATTTGCAGAAAAATAATCCCAATGGCTCATATTTATAGAAAGTCAAAAGGTTTGCAATGCATATTACATATATTATCTCATTTAGCAAAATGAGACAATATAAAGCAAAGTGAGTAAGGACATGTCGAGTTGAATAAAGGAATGACATTATTTCATACTGTTTTTCCTCACTTGAGAATCAAAGTGTGACGAGAACAAAGGAGTTCAGATGCCTAAGTCCGTCTCGATGGAGTTTCCTTAATTCGATCACAAGGCGTTGGGAGCTCTGAATATTTTGTTAAGAGGCAGCACATCTGTGTCAATTAAAACTGGATTAATTTTCTTTTTTGAAGTCATTGCATGTCTAAAGACTTCCTGTGCTGGAAAGATCAGTCAGAAATGAGTGTCTAATTAAAAGCTCAGCCCGCGTGCGTTCTCTTCAGACTGAAATACTTTCTTTGGCAAGCTGATGCAACTGCTCGAGTAGCTCATATACAGCAGTTGGGGCGTTTCATATTACTGGAGTGTGTTGGGTCTTAGTGGACCCATAACGATGACAAATGATTCATGAAAGACCCTCCCAAACAGTACTGAGGAACACAGGAGAGGTTCTGGATTAGGAAAATAGGATGGGACAGTCTTTGCTGTCTTTGGTAGGTGTGTTGAAATGTACATCTGTTTGTTTAACTCCACACAAATTTTTTGACTTTTATAATGCTCCAGTGGTGAGGTTAAAACCCTGACCAGCTTATTACAACATCACTGAAATCTTTATTCCCAGTTGCTTCTGGAATGGTAATAACAGATAGGTCAAGTTCATTTTTTCTTAATTTTCCAGACATGTTCATAGTGATAATCAACCAATCAACTCATCAACCAAAAAGCATTTATTAATTAATTATTATTTGCCAGATACCATCTGAGGTCCAAAAAGAAGACAAAAATAAAATAGTTCCTACTCATGAAACTGACATTTTGTTTTCCACAACAAATTCTTACATTAGGAAGATATTAAACTCAAAGTAATATTCGTGTTGGTTATTTTTAACTTAAAAGATGACAACAAACTATGGACTTAGAAAATTGAGAGCTAGCAAGGATATTTGAATAACAGGATTTCAGATTTGGAAGAAACCATTGAGGTCATTTAGTCCAACCAGTCCAAGAAAAATCTCTTATAACAAAGTAAAATAATTAAGCAAAACTTACAATATATCGACTTCATCAGAACCACTATTCATGAAGTTCAAAAGCATAATAAATGACTAATTCCTCACCTGTGTTGTTATCACAATAAAATATATCTTTTAACAAAAATAAATAAAATTAACTTTTTCACACATATTTTATAACTTAAAGACTTCTCAGAGATCATTTAGTCTACTCCTCCACCCTTTTTTACAAATAAGGAAACATACCCCATAGCTAGGCTTTAAACCGAGGTCTACCGATAGGACTAGAAACTCCAACAAAGCTAAATGATGCTTTTGGCCATATTAATAAAGATCCAGAAAGGAGAACTCATTTATACTCATCTGGGCAATCACTGTTGTTTCAAGCGAGAGCCAAACCTGACCCCAATTATCAATTGAGTTGGGCTAGGGAAATACTCTTAGATTCTCCCAAGGCATGAGTCCAGAATCAACACTATGTGAGCTCATTCTTATGTGCTTAGATTGCATAGAATCTTGGAAGTCAGTGAGACTACAACTTTTCCCCTTTGTGATATTCACTTGTGTTTTCTTTTGTAAAGTGTGCTAGAAGTTATTATAGGTTTTGGGATTCTCAGAAAGGCAGAACTAAAACTAGCAAGGGGACAACCAGGGTTCTGATCTGGGGGGTGATATCCTGTGGGAGGGGATGAATCTTCCCAGAAGCACTTCTGGTTCCAGCCCTTGGCTAAAGAATCTCTGCTGGCTTACACTGCCATGTAGTACTCATCCGATCTCTATCAGGTTTTTGTTGCCATTGAATCCCCTTTTGGTCTACCTTGCCCCCAAAAAAGTCTTGAGTAAGGTAACTCCAAGGTACTAACTTCAGTTCTAACATCAGGTTCTCAAATGTTCCATAAGGCAATCACTACCTAAAATATCTTGCAATATAAGTATAGGTATTTCAATGGCAATCATGGCAAAGATGCTGTAGTTCAATTTTTGGGCTTTTTGTAGTTGAAAAGAGAAATATTTATAAGACAAAGTCTTATTGCCACTAGTAAGGGCTAGCAAACTTCTGAGGATACCTTGACACTTGCAATTACAAAATTCTAAGAAACAATTTAAAAAAGTTTATTTCTTTGAATAATAAGGATCATGGAAACCATATAATAAAGAAACAATAAGAATATAAATTGTATATGTATTTTATCCTTTTTTGGTGTGTGGGATACCTGGGATATCTTGGGTGTGTGGGTCATGATTAAAAGCATGGATGGGTTAGCTTAAAGTTATTTGATATGAAGATGAAGTGATCATATTTATGGCTCTTTAAAGATCCATTTTCAATTCACTATTTTGCAAGCCTTTATGGTAGGCCTCCTTAGACCATGACTACCATGATTCATTTTATAGTATTGGATTTTATGGTGTCTATGTCTCTTTTTATTGTGTTTCTTTATTATGTGGTTTCCATGCAAGAAATGCATTATTATGCATCTATTATTATTATTATGCAAAGAAATAAATTTTTAAAATTGCTTCTTAGAATTAAGAAGAGTCAAATGCAAATATCAACTATTTTGAGGAATGTAAGTGAATTGGTATGAATTATAAGAAAATATATACACAGATAAACACATTCAACATGGGATATATCTCCTTGTCAAGATCTCTGTGTACTAGAATATTATAATCTTTTCCTTATAGAATCCTGACATAAAAAGCCATAAGTATCTTCCATTCAGGACTATGATATTCACACTTGAAAGAACAATAGACCAACTCAAGGCCATCTTGGTTCTGGGCATTTTTCTCAGGCTGAGTTCCATGCTTGGAAGAGTCTCCATCTTTCATTCTAGATACTGATTGCCCTAACTTCCTTTAAGTCTCATTGAAAATTCTTCCCTAATTTCTCAATTCTAAAGCTGTCCCCTCTATTAATTATTTTCTATTTATCTGTATATAGTTCGTTTTGTACATTTTTGTTTGCAAATTGTTTATCATTTGCATCTTGTCCTCTTTATTAGACTGAATATTCCCTGAGGCTTCTTTTTGTATCCCCAGCATTTAGCATAATGCTCAACCTATAGTAGTCTCCTTTGTTCATTTTAGTTGATCACTATCCTTTTTTAATTGCTTAATTTTTTTCTTTCCTTACCTTGACTTCTGAAATGAACTGAAAAAAATCTCCCTCTATTTCCTAATTATAACATCATAGACAAGTATGCACCTCAGGACAAATAGCCCTGGGATTACAGATAGAGATCATCTTCA
Organism: Sminthopsis crassicaudata; assembly: GCF_048593235.1. Taxonomy (NCBI): domain Eukaryota; kingdom Metazoa; phylum Chordata; class Mammalia; order Dasyuromorphia; family Dasyuridae; genus Sminthopsis; species Sminthopsis crassicaudata. Next base: position 84,398,329 of record NC_133622.1, on the reverse strand, counting down.
AATTTCTCATCAATCAGTCTTGAGTAAAACAGGAAATATTCCAAGCCTCTGAACTAATTACTACACTCAAAACCCCCAAAGTGTAGATCTGGAAGAAGAGGTAATACATAACATTTTTCTCTCAACCAGTCACCATCCTGAAACTCCCAGGATTCTGACGTTTCTAACACACTTCAGAAATGAGAAACCATTTTCTGTACAAAAGGGAAAGCTGTAAAGCCATCATTGGGAGACTTGTCATCCCTTGTTATCACTCCAATCTGGACATGGATCTGGAGGATTTCAACCGTCTTATCTCCAGCGAGATGATAATAAATTTCTTTTGGATATATGTCATATATATGGACTTTCTTATTTCCCAGATTTCAGAATTTGGTTGCTAATTGATCATTGGTTTGGAGAGACTTGATACCAAATGTAGAATTGAAATAGAGAAAGAAAACACGGTTAAATCCTCTCATTTAGAAATTCCTCAAATTCACATGGATCCCTAATACTAATTGCTGCAGTGAGTTCTCTAATTAATCCTTTATAAGTTTTTTAAGTAGGTTTCTTAAAGTTTGCAAAAATATAAAATACAAAATATAGTGATTGATATATTTAAGAATTGATTTTTCTTGCATAACAAGATAACTTTATAAAAAGATACACATATATTATATTTAACATATACTTTAACATGTTTAACATGTATTGGACTACCTGTCATCTAGGGGAGAGGGTGGGGGGAAGGAGGAGAAAAGTTGGAACAGAAGGTTTTGCAAGAATCAATGTTGAACAATTACCCATGCATATGTTTTGTAAATAAAAAGATATAATAATAATAAAAAGAAAAAAGATATATTTAAGGATTGTTTCCACAAAATAATTTAAAATAAAGATTTCTTTAAGTAAAAAAACTTCTTCTTTGCATTTAAAATCAGATTAACCCAAATCCCCTTTATAAGCCACATTTTTTTTTCTTCTTTGAATCTGAGTTACCTGTTCTGCAAAATGGAGGTGATATACTGTGATGATCAAAGGAAGTCATAAGATCCTAGTTTTAGGCTGAAAAGGACCTCAAAACACCTAGTTCAACCATTTCATTTTACAGATTAGGAAAGAGTAAGGCCCACAGACAGTAAATGATTTACCCACAAAGAAGTGAGAATATATGCAAAGTGAAACAAAGTAGTGAGAATATATGCAAAGTGAACCACTGTTCAAATAGGGGTTATTATGATTACTATTCTAGGGTCAGTACACAGAGGCAATACTGACAAGGAAGTGAAATTTTTAAAAAGGCAGAAACAAAAAACTATGGTGACATCTTGACAAAGTGACATATTTTCTTATGATAAAAGCTTAATACAATTCATCAGGTTCACATTTTATCAAAGGGGAAGGTATCATAGTTTATCTCACCTCAGGAAGTGAGATAAAATACTCATTTCCTTCCAAAAGAGACATTTAAGAGACATTAAGCTTTTGTGAAATAAAAATTGAGAATATTTGGAAATCGGTAAATGACTTTTTGTCAATTGGGTTTTGGTGTAGAAATGGTTAAGGCTTAATTGGGCAACTAAGTGGAACAGAGATTAGAGTACCAGGTCTAAATTCATGAAAACTCAACTTCCTGAGTTCAAATCTGGCCTCAGACAGTAGCTGTGTGACACTGGGCAAGTCACTTAATCCTATCTGCCTCAGCTTCCACATCTGTAAAATGAGCTGGAGGAAATAACAAACCACTCCTGTATTTTTGCCAAGAAAACTCCAAATGGGTAATGAATAGTCAGACATGACTGAAAAATCACAAAGGGCTTAATTATTTGGGCTGAAAAACTGACTCCCATAAAAGCAGTCATTTTAAATAGTTGTGAAAATATCAATAGTGTCCAACACATCTTACAATTTTGGGGTATAGTTATAATGGGGATCTTGTTTGTTTTTTCTTTCTGGCATTTTCTGATTCTTTTCAATTATCTACTAGATATTTAATTCCAGAAGGTCTGGGAAGGTAGTTCTGAAATGTTTTTTCAAGGTTAGCACATAAATTAAGACTTTATAGAATGAAAGCAAAAATCACTTTATTTACTTTCTCTTGAAAATCTGAGGAATGTGAATACCATATAGCTTGCTGGGTCTCTCAGTTACTAAGAGAATTTTTATCAGGGTCAATATAATCATGGGCAAATCATTTATCCTCCCAGTGTCTCAAGCAATTTTCTTGGATGAGGAGTTACAAAAAATTCAATCTGAATCATTAAAGGGAATTTCCACAAAAGGACTAAAATCTATCCCCTTAAATAACTGAGATGTTTTAGTATTCTCCTCAAAACTACAAATGAAAGATTTCTCATTCTAACTCATGATTTCATAGTGAAAGTCCAGGGATTTCACTGACAAACACAGTGATTGACTAGTCCAGGACTGCATTGTTACTAAGCTAAGGCAAGACTAGAATCCAGGTTTTCCTTACTACACTAGTACTACTATCCCATTCTATCCTATTGTCTCAATTCTTAAAGCCCTGTTACCTCTTAGAATTAGAACTTTCTTTCTTTTTTTTCCCCCCCTGAGGCTGGGGTTAAGTGACTTGCCCAGGGTCACACAGCTAGGAAATGTTAAGTGTCTGAGATCAGATTTGAACTCAGGTCCTCCTGAATTCAAGGCTGGTGCTCTATCCACTGCGCCACCTAGCTGCCCCAGAATTAGAACTTTTTCTTTCCCAACAAGGTATCAGGAAAACAGACTGCTGGGTTCAGTGCAACAGGATAAACTTCAATGTTGTGAACACAGCATAAAAGGAGAAGCTAAAATTATATTTTTAGGCTAAAAATAAAATCAGATAAACAAGTTATAGGATGGGGGAGACCTAGCTTAGCAGCAGTTCAAGTGAAAAAGATGAAGGCTTTACTGGACCACAGTAATCACCCATGTGAATGATACAGATGCTAAAAAGGGAATGTGATCTTAAAGTACATTTAGTATGGGAACATGTGAAGTTAGTTACCTGATTTGGAAAATTGTGTTCCGTTCTAAATATAACATTTTAATAAGACTTACAAAAATGAACTTTGAAAATCATCTTTATATGTAATTGGAAAAATAAAATGCTACTGAGGGAAAAAAAAAAAACCACCCTAATCTATCCCAGGAAAACATGGTCTTTCCCCCTTCCCCAACTCTAATAGTATTTGTTACTCATATCACTAAGCTTAGCACTTTATTTTATTGGCTATGTGATTCTATTTTTAACATTATCAGAGTCAAAGAATCAAATATCTGGTAAAAGAGGCATCTGGAGATAGCAGCAAAGAGTTATAAGGTGAGAAGATCCAATTAGATAAACAAAATGTTTTGTGGAAAATAACTCAAAGGAGGAGAGGGGACATATGGGAATTGTCTAAAGGAATTTATCTAAATGGACAAGGAACTCATGAAACAAGATTGTTTTTAAAAATAAATGTACAGAAAAGAAAAAAATTAAGAATAATGAAAAGCTACAATATATTCAGAAAAGGGCTGCTATCATCGCAAGAGGACCTAAAATTTTGTCAAAGAAGGAAAAATTGAAGGAAAGACGCAAAAAAACTCCTAGAATTTATATAATACTTTAAAGGTTGTGAAATGATGCACAAATATCATCTTGTTAGCCTTACAATAACACTTGGTTAAATGACTCTATCCACTTTGCTACCTAGCTCCGTCTGCAAATAGAGTGTCCAAAAGTCATTATGTAGTTTTAAGTTATAATAACCAAATACTTAAATAATAGCTTTAATAACTTATAGCCACAAAAGACTTTTCAGACATCCTGTCTTGTTTTTTTTTTATCAGAAGTATCAACTAGAACAGTGGTTTTTAAATTGGGGTGCACATACAGATTCCAGAAGGGTCTATGAACTTGCATAACAAAAATCTTTAAATCTTCATTTTCATCAAATTTATCAGTTTCTTCAATTGTGACATTAAAAAAAAAATCCACTATTATTCTGAGAGGAAGTCTATATATTTTACCAGACTTGCAAAGATATTCCTATGTAACAAGGGTTAAGAGGCCCTGGTTTAGATTTTCTAATTCAAAATCTATGATCTTTCCTTTAGAATTTTTAAGGGATAGTTTAAGCATATTCTTTGCAAATAAAGACTAACTTTTAAAAAAATAAGTTCACTCCAGTGATTCTTCTACAGATAGGTCCATTGAATAAAATCTATATAAAGACCAAAACCAAACCAAAACCAAATCTGTCTACTTAAAACAATACTAATAGCTCTCCTTTCTTGTGCAATTTAAGATTTACAACATACTTCCCTTATAATCAACCTCTAGAATAGGTACCTGTGAGCCTTTGGTATCTTGAGGCCTCCTATACCTTGGTGGGAACCATGATGGGTAGAGATTACTTTGAGAAGACAAAAATAAATGTTACTAAGGCAGCTTGAACATAATAAGGGTCTGGGCCAGGACTTTCTAACTCGAAGTCCAATGCACTTTCTTGTATAGCACATGAATTAAAAGACTATATGTAAAGCACTTTATACTTATAAGTGTTACTTTTTCTAGAACTTTTGACAATCCATTATTATTTTATGCTCCTTCCCACATTTGTCTTATTTCTTTCCATCTAGTTCCTTTCCACATGCCTCTCCAAAACCTATCCATACTTCTAAGTCAAATTATAATTAGAAAGTCTGTGCCATGAGTTAGAAATTTCAATTTTTAGTCTTGGGCCCATGCCCTTATTATTGGATACTGTACTAGTCATTTATCTTCTTTGAACCCCTTTCTTGTGTATAAAATGGACTAATTGATCTTTAAGGGTCTTTCTGCCTCTGATATCCTGCATGCTCAAGGAAATCCTTTCCAAATTATCTAGAGTAGCTTTGATCCCCATCTCTCTTGAACAATCTTGGCACTTATGTTATATATCAAATATACTTCACATTGCATCGATCACTTCCTATCTTTGTTATATAGGATTATTGATTTAGAGTTCAAATACCATCAAATCTAATCTCACATTTGATATTTAAAAAACCTTTTTTTTAAAGTTTAAAAAACTGAGGGTCAAGAGGCTAAATAATATGCCTAAAGTTACATAGCCTGTAAGTGGCAGAGATGGGATTTTCTAGCTTCAGAACCCTGTGCCCCTAGGCATGTCACTTAACCCTATTTGTCTCAGTTTCCTCAACCAGAAAAGGAGATTACATATCATTCCATTATCTCTGCCAAGGGAACTCCAAAATGGGGCCATGAAGAGTCAGACACAACTGAAATGATTAAACAACTTCCATTTAATATTTATTTTTTGATCATTACATCCCCTTTCCATCTCTTTTGCTAAATCTGGGATTCAGTCTCTGCTTTGAGTTGCTAATCTATACTATCAATGCAATAATAAAAGCAGGTCACATTTTAATGAGCTTTTGAAATTTCCAAAGGAAGGATATTAATGTCTTTTTTATTTTATGTTTTTGGTTGACAGAGTAGGGAAAAAAAAAGATTTGATTATGTATTAGATGATATCTTCATTTGTACAGGATGTTGAGGGTATTTCTTAAATATAAATGCATATTAATATCTGGGTTATTCTGAAGATCATATGCAACATTTTACATCTCATAATGTGTATCGACATCCTTTTGTTTAAAATTTTTCCTTGTCATCGATTTTCTTTTTACAATTCAGTTTCAACTTTATCTTGTGTGTCTATGTGGCAATTGAGGTTAAGTGACTTGTCCAGGGTCACACAGCTATTGAGTGCTAAGTGTTTAAGGCTGAATTTGAATCTAAATCCAGAGTAAATATCTTTTTCAGTGTATGACATTGTCCTATGAATCTAAGATACTACACTAGGTTACATCAGGGTGTCCAGTGATCTTTCCCTTTTCACAATACAAACTCGATGCAATGATGCTTGCTCAGTATAATCTGCCCATTGCAGTTCGATTATTTTATGCTTTGCAGTTGCAAACCTTGAGTCTACTCAGCAAAGTCCAAGGCAAGCTGAACTGGTCTCTAGAGAGCTGCTCTGGAAGCAGGAGACATTATGCTTGCATATGTATGATTCCCTGGCCAGCTAAGAAAAGTTATTTTTGACATTTTTCTTCTTCCATGCTCTTAGACAATGGTGATGTAGTAACTCAATACAGTTTGTGGCTGTATCCAGACAGCTGAGTAATAGTCAAGGCATCAACAGCTGGCAAGTGAGACACTTGCCTTCTTCCTCCCCTAAGCAGACTGTTCTTTGAAGGATTCAATCAGTATGAAGTCAGAATGTCAAGGCAGCAGTACAGATCAGGTAATCTGACAAACGGATGTTGGACTCAAATAAACTGACTAGCTATTAATTCACAAAACAGTTGGAAAGATTTGTGATGCAAGCTGACTTCCGTCTAGACAGAGAAGGGAGTGTAAAACCCATCAGACAGATATAATATAGCAATGACAAGAAAAACCTGTTTCTACATCATATCAAAGCTTCATGAGCTCATGGGGAGAAACTTGGTTGTTGTTTTCCTTCACCCACATTTGTTCTATAGAAGCTGCATCATGGTACTAGTGAATTCCAGTCAAAGGATAATTAGAATATCTAGAATTTTATATTAACGAATATTATTAGCGAATTAAAGTGGAAAGTTGAAGGGAGGGAGATAGGGAGATGGAGGTTAGAAAGGAAAGGAGAGGGAGAGGAAGAGGGAAAGGAAGAAAGGAGGAGGAGAGAGAGAGAAAGAGAATGATAGAGAAAGAGACACGCAGAGGCAGAGGCAGAGACAGAGAGACAGAGAAAGAATATAAAGAAAAGAAGAAACAGCACATTCCTAATGGCGAATCTTTTATGAAATTCTTGAAATGGTCTACATTTTAGTTTTTTGAAAACAACATTGGGCCAGGCCTTCCTAATTTGTCACCTGCCATTCCACTCTGTTTTTTTTTTTTTTCTCCATGAAGCTAGGATATAACTTAGAAGGAATCCCATTTTTAGAAATATATTAATTGTTTACATTTAGACAATATTATATTCCCTAAAACATGGAATACCTCACTGGATATATTTATCAGATGATTTAAATAAAGGTAACACATTAACATCTTTTTTATTTTGTGTTTTTGGTTGACAGGACAGAAAAAGGAAATATTTGATTATGCATTTAAAAAGATATCTTAAATTATACAGCTTTCTGGTATATTAAATATAAATGAGCATTAATATCTGGGTTATTCTGAAGATCATATGCAACATTTTACATAGGTCAAAATGTATATCAATATCCTTTTGTTTAAATTGTTTTTTTCTTCTCATGGATCTTCTTTTTACATGGTCTCTCTATCATTAGAATATAAACTCCTTAAATTGGGCAAGGACTATTTCATTTTTGTCTTTATATTTTCAATGCCTGTTCTAGTGCCCTGGAATACAGTTGGCATTTAATAAATGTTTGCCAATTGATTAATATAGCATACTTATAATTAAATGTAATATTATGCTACCTCATTTTTAAAAGCACCTTTAAAACATTAATTCACTAGAAAACAGGAAGTACAAATTCAGAAAAGTATGCAAGAAATTACATATAGGTAATAACCAAAGTCAGAGTGAGGAATTTTGTACCTAAATCCCTATTGATTCTAAATTATATTTATTGTGCATAAAATGCCCTAAATAGTTCTAGCACCAAATATTGCTCATTCACAGAGCTTAGTATTACTATGACTTAAATGGAGAATTGTTTAAAGACATTTCTGAAATGTTTTCATACCAAATAGAATAAAAACTTTAAGTAAGAAAGAAAAAGGTATGGGGAAGGAGATAAAGAATTAAATAAGCCAATCCAAATAAGCAAATATTTATCCTGCACCTATTTAAATAAAAGACTGGGGCAGTTTTTACTTTGTTGACTGGAAATTCAAAGATAGATATAACATGGATCTTAGTAAGGTCAATAAAAGAGTTTAAAGTCAAAGAGAGAGAAAGCAAAATATAAATCACTGGGACATAAGGAAGAAAGGGATAGGTTTAAGAGAAAAGCCCAGATAAAGAAAACTTAGAGCCAGAAAAGGTCATTTCCAGTTGAGGCAGGAATAGGGGTAAGAAAGGTAAGCAAGAATTAGGTGGAAGAGATGGCAGAAGAGTTGGGCCTTTCAGAAAAAGTAGATTGGGGTGGGGAGAGAAATTGTTTCTAGATATGAAAACATAAGTAAAGGTTCTAAGACAGGAAACAATGGCATGAGGATGGTGGATGAAAAATAATCCAGTTTAGTTGTAGTGTATAATCTGGTTAGTAGAATGGAGGGAGATGCATATGGAGAATTAGATTCTCTAAATTCTGGGGAATCTTAAATACTAGAATAAGCAATTCATTCTGTTTTTATTAGGCAATGGGAAACAATAAAAATCTTGGGGTAGAGGAATCATGTGATCAGTTGTACATTAAGAAGATTTTTCAATCAATGGGATGAAAGATAGAAGGAAGAAAAAGGGAGATTATTCATAGAACCATTAGTTAGCAAGTTATTCAGAAATCAAGGGCTTGGGTTAATGTGATGGAAAAAAAGGAACAGAATGAAAGAGAGACATGATAAAATACTTTATAAATTACTCAAAAAGCTATTGCTTGGAAGCCTTTATGATGCCTTTTCCTACGTGATTATCTTATTTAATGCTGAAAACAGTTCCTTAGATGGAAGCAGTTTCTGAAAGACAGGATATTGATATCGTCTGTGTTGTTTGGGGCTGATACATATCAAGAGAGTCACTTTCAAAACTCCATGCCAGAAGCTTCAGGAAGCCTTTGCTGAATGAATAATCAAGGCTGTGAACATGAGCAGGTGTCACTTTTGGTGTGAAACTCTTTCTTCAAATTGCCATACAGTCTTAGAGATGACAGAGCTTTCTGGGGCTTTCTAGCTGACTCTGTACCTCTATGGAAAACTCATTGTCTAACATTCCTGACAAAGGTCTGCTTAAAAACCTTCTGTCAACCCCGCCTCCCCATTACTTCTACTCCTCTCTCTTTTGAGATAGCTCTAATAGATAGGAAGTTTTTCCTTTTCTAGACCCAAAATTTGGTTTCCTGCAATGTCTCCCTCAATGTTTCTAGTTCCAAGGTATCATGGGCCAAGTATAATAAATCTAATCCCTCTTCCACTAATCAAAAACTTAAAAACAGTTACCATGTTCCCTTTAATTCTTCTCTTTTTTAGGCTAAATGTTTTCAATTCTTTTAGTTGCTCCTCATATATAATAATGCTTTTGAATCCATCCATTATCCTGGTTGTCCTCCTTTGCATGATCTTTAGCTTATCAATGACCTTCTTAAAATGTGGCAACCAGGCCCATCCACAACACTCCAGATGGAGCCTGACTTTGGTATCAGAACCATAATTTTCTTCATTCTGCACACCATACTTTTGCTGATGCAACCTAAGAATGGATTAGCTTTTTTGACTGCCAAATTTTCAGTCTCATTCCTGACTCACACCGAACTTCCAGTCCACTAAAATTGCCATTTCTTTTTGACATGAATTTTCATCTAGTCATGCTTTTCCCAACTTATACATCTACATTCATTATTTGAATTTATGTGTACAATCATCTTTATCCACATTAACATCATTTCACTGGACACAATCCATCATTTTAACCTGTCAATATTTTTAATTCAATTCTGTAATCTGATATATTATGTCTACTGCTCTATTTGGCATCAGCTGCAAGTCTGAAAAACCTATACCATTTATATCTTAATCCAAGTCACTGATTAAAATGTTGAAAAGAAAGGAATTAATCACATTTGGATGTCAGCTGATTGCAAGTGGAGATTGTTTGGTTGTATGTATTTGTATTACCAAGGCCTACCACAGTGCTTGGCACACAGTAGGCACTTAATAAAGACTTGTTGATTAGAAGGACACAGCATTATGTCACTCCACTAAAACCTCACAAATCCCTATGATTCTTTGGGTCTAATTGTTCAATCAGTCCCAGATTTGTACAAATGTATTATTACATAACCAGCATTATTCCTTATGGTCAGGGCATTTTGCTCTTCTCTCCTAAATCTGCTATTTTTACCTAGTTTTCAAATTGTTTTAAATGTCAAAACAATAACATGTATTGAAACCAAGATTTGAATTTTAAATGAGTAATTTGAGTTTGCCAATTGATTGTTGCTTTACAATTTTTGAGCCAAGTTAACACATCATCAACAAGTGTTCCCAGAACACCTACAAAGCAGAGATGGCTACAAAAGATAATAATTTTATGCAAAAAGTAAACATATGGCTCTGTTAAGAATCTAAAAAAAACCATATCAAGAGTTTGCTTAATTAGTTCCAGTAGCAGTTCTCTCAGGCAAACATTTTTAGGTTATTTTTTTCATATATAGACAACCAAAGGATTTAAAATCCTGGCTAATTCTCTCTCCCTCCCCTTCCCCATTAAAGTAATCCCTTTGGGAGCAATGGGGGTATTTGGCTTCTACTCTGGAATTTATCAAACTTTAAGAGTTCATTTAAAAGCCATTACAAACTTTGTATAAAAGATGCCTATATGACTTCACTTCTTGTAGGATTTCCATATTAGCTCATGGATCATGGAATAGATTGTGCCCCAGTGGTTAGTTCCATATAGAAGAAACAGTGTTTTGCAATGCCACAATTTAAAGCTCTGTATATTTTATAATTTCATCAAGTAGCAGCAATATTTGATGTGGAGACTAACACAGAGTGGGAAGACATGCTCTAATTGGGTTTTAGGACAAGAAAATGGATCAATTTCAGCTTTTTCCTAAGGATCGTACTTAGCATGCATTAATGTTTATCTTCTGATCAGCAGTCAGTGATTTAAAAAAAAAAACAATGCTAAAAAATTAGTATTTCAGGCATCTCCTGTAACAATGCTTCTGAGCTGCCCTTGTCTATAATAAATCTTGAAGTTTGAGGAAGAGAACAGAGTCAAGACACAGCTGTGGAAAAGCAACAGTTTTTTCCCCTTTAAGCGTGCACACACACACACACACACACACACACACACACACACACACTTTGCTGGGTAGGGGGTAAAGTTAGGAAAGTGAAGATGGAAGACAACAAAGGCAAAAATGAAGTGTATTTGGGAACCACATGCTCTTGGAAACTTTAGAGAAAATCTTCCCCACTCTTTTTTGAGACATTTTTTTACCCTAGGGGATAATTATGTGATCTGTTGTGGGTTTAGCCATCGGATGCCTAAGCTTCTGAACTAAATGCTGTGGGAACAGATATCCTAGATCGCTAATGAATCCAATGACCTAAGGGTTCAAAGAGAATACTGGGGCAAGAAGGATTTTTCATAATTGTGGGATGGTAAGAGTTTATGGAAATATGTACTGAGAACACATAGACTGGGTATGACAGCTCTGCTTACATTGGAGAAACATAACTGGGATGGGAGACTAGTACTTAGTGGTTTGGGTTTATGTAATTGTGTAATAGAATTTTTGCACAGGAATTTTAGGAGGATTGTTTTTTGTCATTAGCTTATTAGCCTTTTAAATAGAAAAATTATTATTATTTTAATTTTTTCAACACTGAACTCTTCTGTCTTGTTCAAATGAGACTTAAATAAACACAACCAAAACCTAATAACACAGTTGATGTAAAATACAGTATACAAAACCCCATGATAACCAGATCGTCCTTTAAGGGGTTTCACATTACTCATGTGCAGCAGAAACATTGTTCTCTTTATGTCTTCAGGAAAGATACAAAGAACTATTGAATGTGGTAAGACAGTTAAGAAAATTCATTCTTACCAGGCTCAGCTGTGGATCGAGGTTCTGTTTGCCACATCCCGGAAAAAGTAAGAGAAGAAAGACTATTAGAATAGGTTACATTTATATAAAGCAACCCCATTTTTTGATGACTTTGACACTGACTCAAAATCTTTCATCTTCTTCTTCCTTCCTTCCTTCCTACTACCTCCTTCCTACCTCCTTCACCTTCCATCCTTCCTTCCTTCCTTCCTTCCTTCCTTCCTTCCTTCCTTCCTTCCTTCCTTCCTTCCTTCCTTCCTTCCTTCCTTCCTTCCTTCCTTCCTTCCTTCCTTCCTTCCTTCCTTCCTTCCCTTCCTCCTTCCTTCTTTCCTTCCATCACACCCATCTGTCTTTCTGTCTATCTATGTAGTTATCTATCATCTGAAAATTTCAAATATGTATTTGCTTTGCAATTAATATATCTTATGCACATGAATGGATACAAGGCACACATGCACACACAATGCACATATATACAGCAAATATTTCCTGGCACATAGTATATGCTTCATAAATGTTGGTTGATTCACACACATGCATATGGATCTTGCCCTTAAATTTTACTAGCTATGGTGACCTACATAAATCACTTAACTTTTCATGTGCTCCAATAGTTCCCTTTCACTTACTTTTTTGTAAGATTCGAAAGTCTGGAGAGTCCTGAATTTCAGTGCCTTCCCGAAACCATGTGACTTGCAATGGAGGTGCTCCTCTGACCCTGCACTCTAGGACAACCACTTGTCCCTCTGTGGCTGTTATGTTTTGTAGTTCCTATAAATTTTAAGCAAATGTTCCCAATCAAATTTTTGTCCTTTCCCCCCTCAATTAAACAGAATAAAAGAAGTAATTTTAATGCTTAGAGGAAAATGAAAAAAAAATTAGGTCATAAAATAATAACTGGTGAGTGAAGTGGAAATTAAATCAGCAAGATCATCAGGTTTTTCTAATCACCAGTTTAATTACATTGGCAAACTGTTTTTACTAATGGTTTTTGAATACTATAAAGCATGAAAAAATTGTATTTGTTCTGGCTTTATAATGTTCACTGCGTCTTGCAAAACACATTTATTAATTCAATCCTTATCTTTCCAATTATTTCTCTTTTATCCTATTGCTTCCCAAGTCACTTGGCAACTAGAATACAAATCTCTTTCTAGAATGAATGCATTCAGAATTAACATAGATTTCCATAAAAACAAAATATGAAGTTTTCACAATGGAGAAGTTGGTTTAGCTTTTGACAAGCACAATTCTTTTTCTTTTTCCTCTTTCATTCTTCCTTTTCTCCTCAGTATTCACTCCTCACCTTCTACTTCCAGACTTCTTGAGGAAGAGGGTGATTTAGTTTTGTTTTCCAGGTTTTAGTAAGGTAATAATAGTGCACTGAATTGTAGGATGACCATAAAGAAAACCGTACATAGATAAGAAAGAAAGTTAGTTCTGGAGGTATAATAGAAGAGCTAGGTCTTTTACATATGACATCAAAAATCCAAAGATATAAAAAAAAAGTACACCCTTTCCCTTTATGTATCTATCTCTAGGATTAACAAATAACTTAAAGAAAATCTGAAACTCTTAGTGCATTCATTGGGTTTTACTTAAACTCTTGGAAATGTAAAGGATTTTAGTTTCATTACTTAGGTTAGATGGCAGGATGTTATATCTGATAAAGGTTTCTGAAATATGAGGAATCACTAAGAAGCAATAATTTTTGGGAAAGGAGACTGTATTCACACCAAGTGGAAAACTTTGTATTAAGAGTTGCACTTGTTTCCAAGAAAGGAACCATTTGACAGATGGCCTCTCTGACTCTGTAAGCCCTCTAGGAGTAAGAACCTTTGAATAGGGTGTTCTGGAATCTTAAATTGGGAAAAAAAAAGATGTACATGTGGTGTTCGGGAAAGACTGATGCGATCTTTGGAGATATGGATCCATTTGTGAGACTTCTTATTCCCCATTTCTGGTAATTCACAAAAGTTCATTTGTATAAAGTTTCTATAACCTCTACCAGAGTTTTGCAACTTTGGAAACAGTAACAAAAGACTCAGGTTTGTTAGTGATGAAACTGTCAAATAACCTTGTAACAGCGTTGTCATTTCCAACTTTCAATACATACTCTTCCTTAAGACTTACAACAACTGATAGCATAGGCTTTGCCCAGAAATAAATACAGACAAGGGAAAAGAGACAGCCAATGATAGACATTCAGGAATCAAACTTGTGAGAGTTGCACTATTTTGTCACAAAGAGATATCATCTGGATTTTTTCCTCTCTTTTCTGTTGATTCTATAGTATAGGGCTAGTTCAGAAATACCAGCTCTAAAGTTTCAGCTTGGACTCACTGTTTTAAGTTTTTTAAGTTGACTGATTACATCTGCTGTCTTTCTGCTTCTCATCTCTCTACTTATGCTAAATGCATTCTATATTCTCTTATGAACAATCTCCCAATTTCATCCAATTTTATGTTTGAGGGACCAGGTCTCTAGAAGGCAGGCTTCATGGGATCATTTCAGGATAAGTGTTGCTTATGGGGCTCAGCATCAGTGTGTTAAATTGAAGGCAGCATCATGTGGTGGAGAGAATACTGCTGTCACTGGGATCCTAGCTCCTGGTTCATATCCCTATTCTTCTCATTGTTATCTTTTGTCCTTTATCATTTCTCATCTATAAGATGAAAGAGTCGAATGAGATGAACTTTACAAGCCTAGATCAATTTTAGATTTTATGTAGGTAGTAAATATTTTTTAACTTTTCAGTCTTTGAGGCACTGCATAATCCTTTGAGATAATTTAAAGAAAATATTCATTTTGCTTAGAAGATGCTTCAATAAAGAGGGCCAGTTTCCATAAGTAAGGGATGCATTCATGTCATATTCCAAGGCTTTGAGGCAGTCAAAACATTGGTTAACAACTGGACTCCTCAATAAGGGAAATGGTTTTTCTTTCTGGCACAAGCCATAGCCAAATGCATGAGGCTAGTTAGTAAACTTTGTAGCCCAGGAAGAATTTATTGCAGGACCAAGGGCCAATCTTACTGGATTGAGAAAGAATAACAGCCCTTTGGCAGACCAAGAGACCATAGAACTGACTCGGAATCAAATGGCATGCACAGTTTATTGATTGATCAGAAGTAGTTATTCTCTTCCTTGGGAACTGCTAAATCCTAAAGAATGATTATGTTCTGCCTTCTTAATATTGTTGAAAGATTGGGAGTCAGTTTCTTTAACCAATAGCCAATTCTCCAAATTCCTTTTGCATTTGTTGTCTGTGCCAAATAATTTGCCACACAATTCTCTGGGCAATGTCTTAGGAGAAATAGAATTTGAAGCTAGATTGGTTTGAATCTTCTCATCCAGTTCCTAATCCTTTGGTCTCCCATTGTTCTTCATATATATTTTTTTCTCCATGTGTTTTATTTTCCCCAAATTATATGGGAAATACTATCATAGCAGCTTATTATTCCTAATATTCTGATAGTATTTGAGAGAGGTTCTGTATACATAGTAGGTACCAATACTGGTTGATTTGGTTACAAAAGGATCATTAGCACATATATAAAGCAATGTCCTACTAAGATACTATAGAGCTTTTTATTTTGCTTCTAAAAGGCAGTACTATCCTATGTGCAATTCATTCTATGGACAAAAACAAACACATAGAATAAGCATAGCAGATTTCAAACCTTTGTAAAAATGGGTGGAGTGTAGGCAGAATTGGCTCCATCTAGTCGGTAGAGATATGAAGTGGGACTTTGGACCTGAAAATTCAAAATCATATTAATCACAATGTTAAATACAAATATGGTTGAAGATGGTCGGATTGGGGGAGAAGAAGATCAATGCTTTCATTAGGCAATCTAATCTTCTGAGAGAAATCTCTGCTATAGTCCCTGCTCCTGAGCTGTTCCAAGAATCTAGACCTAGTACCTTTTCTCTACTGGATGTCTATAGCATTCCAATAATTAAGATACTGTTTATAGCAAAATATTTCTCCTTGGGGGAATTGTGCTTTTAAAAAGTTATTTCTAAAAGGATTCACTGTCTGGGACCTTGCAAGAATTTTATTTTCACAGTTCTCAAATATATGACATTCTATATACATACATATATATATATATATAAAAGCATATATATATTCAAATATGGTCTGAAGCTAATTAATAAAAATTATTAAGTTCATTGTATTAGCATTAGAAAGGAGAGTTAATTTATATTTAATGATCTGAAATGTAATATTTTCTGTAATTGTTGGCAAGTGTTAGAGGCAGAAAATGGAAAGAAGGATTTTATTGTGATTGTTGCTCAAGAAAAGGAGGTGTCACAAGGTAATTCTGCAAGGAAAAATGGTGTGGTTTCTGAATTTGTTGAAAAGACCAAAAATTAGCATGTATTTTGCATTAGCCTCTCTCAGAATAATTTAGATTTGGAATCATCTGTGATCTTATGTATTTCTAAACTTGATGGTATGCATGTCAAGGAATCTTATAGGTGAAGCTGTGAGAGGCAAGACATTGAAAGGAAGAAAGTTTTAATGTAGGAGTCAGGGACAGCCCTGGGCTGGACTCCTACCTCAGACCCTGCAGAAAGTGTCTCAATAGTCTTAGTACAATTCCAAGTTATTAAAGCTTCCAATTGCACTAAGCTTTTGAGAAGGGAGAAAGGAAGGAAGGAGGAGAGGCAGGGTTGAAAAAAGAGAGAAAAATTAGGAAGGGAGCAGGAAAAGAAGAGAAGAAATTAGGAAAAGAAGGAACATAAAGGGAGGGATGAAGGAAGAAAAGAAGGGATGAAGAGAGGAAGGAAAGAAGAGAGGAAATGAGGAAAAGAGGGAAAATGAAGGGAGGGATGAAGGAAGAAAGAAAAAGAGGGATGAAGATAGGAAGGAAAGAAGAAAGGAAGGGACAAATGGAAGAAGGGAAGGAGGGATGAAAAGATGATTCAAGGAAGGTAGCAATGATTAGGGATGACTTTACAACTTAAATGGAATGAAGAGAGACCCTTTGTAAGAAAAGGCAGATCATTTTTTAAATACACACTTCCACATTTATCATACTGCACAAAAAAATTAGATCAAAAAGGAAAAAAATGAGAAAGAAAATAAAAGCAAGCAAACAACAAAAAGGTGAAAATACTATGTTGTGATCTACATTTCAATCCCCACAGTCCTCTCTCTGGGTGCAGATGGCTCTCTTCATTGGAAGTCCATTGGAACCTGAATCACCTCATTACTGAAAATACCCAAGTCCATCAGAATTGATCATCACTTAGTCTTATTGCATAATATTCTCTTAGTTCTACTCACTTCACTTAGCATCAGTTCATGTAAGTTTCTTCAGGTCTTTCTGAAATCATCCTGCTGATCGTTTCTTAAAGAACAATAATATTCCATTACATTCATGTACCATAACTTATTTAGCTATTCCCCAACTGATGGGCATTTACCCATTTTCCAGTTTTTTTCCACTACAAAAAGAGCTGCCATAAACCATTTTGCAATGTAGGTTATTTTCCTTTTTTTATTTTTGGATACAGACCCAATAGAGACACTGCTGGATCAAATAATGTACACAGTTTGAGAGCCCTTTGGACATTCCAAATTACTCTCCAGAAGGGTTAGATTAGTTTACAACACCAACAATATATTAGTATCCTAGTTTTTCCACATCCCCTCCAATATTTGTCATTACCTTTTCCTGTCATCTTAGCCAATCTGAGAGGTGTGTAGTGGTACCTTTAGAGTTGTCTCAATTTGCATTTCTCTGATCAACAGTATTTTAGAGCACTTTTTCATATTACTAGAAAAGGTTTTTAATTTCTTCATCTGAAAAATGTCTATTCATATTCTTTGAAAATTTACCAATTGGAGAATAGAGAATACAACCTTATAATTTTCTTCATACTTTATTTTATTTTACTATTATTATTTTTGCTGAGGTAATTGGGGTTAAGTGACTTGTCCAGGGTCACACAGCCAGGAAATGTTAAGTGTCTGAAGTCATATTTGAACTCAGGTCCTCCTGACTTCAGGACTGGTATTCTATCCACTGCGCCACCTAGCTGCCCCTTCTCTGTATATTTTAGAAGTGAGGCCTTTATCACAACTCTTAAATGTAAAATTTTCTCCATTTTTCTGTTTCTCTTCTAATCTTGTCTGTATTGGTTTTGTTTGTATAAAATTTTAAAAATTTAATATAATTAAAATTATCCATTTTCCATTTCATAATGTACTCTAGTGCTTTTTTTTGGTCACAAATCTCTTTCTTCTCCATAGATCTGAGAGATAAACTATCCTTTGTTATTCTAATTTGCTTATTGTATCACTCTTTGTGTCTAAATCATAAACTCATTTCAACCTTATCTTGGTATAGGGGTTAGGTGTTCAATGCCTAGTTTCTGCCATATTATTTTCCAATTTTCTAATCTAGGGATTTTTTGAAGAAAAGAGGTTGGAAAGGGCAAGGAGGATGGACAGTGAAAATGAGGGTGATGGAGTAGCATAGAGAAGAAGAGTGGTGGTGGGAGGGAGGAAAATCCAACAGTGGATGAAGTTGTGCTGGAGAGAAAGTAACCCTTAACTAGGTATGGTCAGGAAGGCAAGTCCCCAGGAAAGAAGGATCTGGATTAGGGTGGGGTAAAGGAACAATGTCATGATATATGAAGTAGGCTCATGGAAGACTAAAGTAACATATGAGAACAGTGATCTTTAAGAAGTACAAGGCCAGATGATTGCCCTGGGAAGAAAATATAATTTTTTTTCTGGAACATTGTACATAGTTACAGTAAGATTATGTGATGATCAATTATGACAATATAACTCTTCTCAGCAATATAGTGATCCAAGACAATTCTAATAGACTTGAGACTGAAAATGTCATTTGCATCCAAAGAGAGAACTACGGAGAGTGAATGTGGATTGAAGGATATTATTTTCATCTTTGTTTTTGTTTTTTTGCTTTTTGTTGTGATTTTTTTCCCTTTTTGTTCTGAATTTTCTTTCACAATATGACTGATATGGAAATATATTTTAAAATTATTGTAGATGTATAATCAATATTAGATTAGTTGTCATCTTAGGGAGGGGAGGGGGAAGGGAGAGAGGGAAAATATTCAGAACCCCAAATCTTACAAAAATGAATGTTGAAAACTATCTTTACATGTAATTGGAAAAAAATATTACTGAATATTAAAAATAAAAAAATCATTCTGGATATTAGGATTTAAACTCAAAATCCTTATGGTAAAAGTGTACAAGTTTATGCAAGAAGAAATTGTTGAATGCTAATTTTAATGCTCATCTAGCTCCTTGTGGAAGATAGGAAAAATGGTCATGTGTACTTATACTTTTGAAGTTCCTATTTGTAGAATTCAACTAAATGTTTTATGTGAACTTGTGTAATTGTTTAGGAGTGGATTCCAGTTTTTCCAGGTATCTGTTAGTTGGGAATAGTTGCTTAACAATAATAGAGAAATTATCTGATGGGTAACATGTGTAGGTATTAAATAGACTGAAAGCAAGGAACATTATTTTCCTTTTGCTTATTGTTGCTTTTCATTGTGCTAGGTATTTCACCTTTAGGGTATATTTGTTTTGCTTCAGTCTTATTTCCATTTAGACAGTAAGCAGGTTGAGTAAAGGCCTAGATTTGTAAATATGGTAATAGTTATTAAATCCCAGTACATTTAAAACAGAACATTAGAATGATCATTATGCTATATTAAGGGACTAGTTACAATTATACGTATATAAACAAAATAATAAATTATATTGTTGGTGGGCTGTGGTTACAGAATAGACATACCTGCTGAACAGGAACAGAGATGGGCTGAATCACAGCTGTAGTTACTCCAGTCTTGGGGGAAGATGATCCTATTGTTAAGGAAACGGAGGTTGTTTTCTTTTGGGCTCTGAAAAAATGGGAAAGCAAATTGTCAGTCATAGATTTTGCAAGGATTTTCTAACTTATTTTTATTGGTGATTTAATAGGATGAGCTTAAATGTGAATTTATGCATCAAAAATGAAGTATCTCAGCAATGAGAGTCTGCCAGTCAAATTTTAATAAAATATAATGAACTTTAAGTCAAATATCAATTCTTGGTACACAGTCTGAATGGATTATTATAGGCTTTTAATACAAGAGACATGGCAGAGAGATATAGGATACAGAAAACTCATTCTCATTCTCCAAAGAAGATTTATTTGATTTACAAATCCTTTCAGATAAGGAAACACCTGGCAGAATTCCAATCTCCATCAGTGAGCAAATGTTTGGATTCATTAGAGTATGGGTCTCAAAGTTTTAGTTTGTTCCTCTAAATCTTCCAACAGCTGTTCATTGTTCCAACTGCTAATTTTGGAAGATGACAGTATTTTGGAATCCTTATCATTTTTTTCCTCATAAAAGAATAACTCATATTTTTATAGGATTTAAAGTTTATAAAACACTTTATATAAGTTATTTTATTTGATCCTCACAAGTACCAGTGAGGTAAGCATTTCAGGTATATTATTCTAATCTGACAGATGAAGAAATTGAAACTCAGAGATGTTAAATGACTTGCCAAATATCCCACTGATAGGAAGTATCTGAGATAGGATTTGAAGATTAGTCTTCCTGGTTTCAGATCCAGCACTTTATATCATGTTGTCCCTTTTTATTAAAGCTAAGAAATGGATATATCGGTTGCTTCTTCAAGGTTTTATTTAAACAAACTCTGGATAATGTAATTATTTTTAAGCAGAACTTCTCCCCCCAATCCCCTGGGAAAAAAGATAGCTAGAGTCTATGAAAGCAATCTATATCTATTTATGTAATGCCATTTTTGAAATGGTTTTATTGGATAATACACTTGGTTAGGCTCTTCTAAAAATAAACTATTACCTCTTATCTGCTTGAAAACTCATTTCAGGTCCAATGACTATTTTTTTATCTATAATATATCTATCAATCAAGATGCATTAATCGAAGAACAAAAGATCAAGAATATAAAGGGAATCAAATGTGAAAGAAGGTAATATAACTAACATTTCATACTGTGTTATAAAATAGTTATCATGAAAACAATCTGGTACTGGCTAAGAAATAGACTCATGGATCAGTGAAATATATTAGATATAGGATATGTATTGGGAAATAACAAGTAATTTGTTGTTTGTTAAATGAAAATATCTAAGCTTTTGAGTCAAGAAATCACTATCTTACAAAAATAGCTGGGAAAACTGGAAAGGACTTTTGAAGAAACTAGGTATAGACACATTTTACACCATATATCAAAATAAAGCAAAATGAGCACATGATTTGGACATTAAGGGAGATACCATAGGCAAATTAGGGAAAAATGGAATAATGTACCTGTGAGATCTATAGCTAAGAAAATAATTTATGACCAAACAAGAGTCAGAGTACATTACAGGATCTAAAGTGGTTAATTTTGATTACATCAAATTTAACAAGTTTTTGCATAAACAAGACCGATAATGCCAAGATTCTAATTTTATTCTAGTTTATTTCTAAAACCAGAAAATTGGGAATTTTTTTACATTGTTTCTCAACTAAAAATCTCATTTCTCAAATATATAGAGAATTGAATCAAATTTATTAAAATTTGAGTCATTCCTCAATTGACAAATGGTCTCAGGAAATGGATAGTTTTTAGAAGAAAAAATCAGAGCTATCTATAGTCATATGAAAAATACTCTAAATAACTGTTGATTAGAGAAATGCAAATAATAACTCTGAGGTACTAGCTCACATCTATCAGATTGGCTAATATGACAAAAACAGAAAATTATAATGGGATATGGGAAAACTGGAACATTAATGCATTATTGGTTCAGCTGTGAACATCCTGGAAGGCAATTTGGAACTATGCCCAAAACGCCATAAAACTGTGAATAACCTTTGACCTAGAAACCATTACTAGGTTTGTATCCCAGAGAGCTCAAAGAAACAGGGAAATGACCAATTTGCATAAAAATATTTATAGCAGCTCTTGTATGGTGGCTAAGAATTAGAACTTATGGAATTCCCCATCAATTGGGGAAATCAGTGGGAAAATTGAAAAAGTTATGGTACATGATTGTGATGGAATATTGTTGTGCTATAAGAAATAATGAACAGGTTGCTGTCAGAAAAACCTGGAAAGACTCCAAAGTGAAGTGAGCAGAACCAGGAGAGCATCATTTACAGTAACAGTGATATTGCATAATGATCAATTGTGAATAAATGAGCTATTCTTAACAATATGATGATTCAAGAAAATTCTCACTTTTTGTCTGTAATTTCTTTTGCAACATGGCTAATATGGAAATATTTGTAGAATCTATGTCTCATTGCTTTCTATCTCAAGGAAGGGGAAAGGGAGGGAGAGAGAATTTGGAACTCAAAAATTTAAAAAACAAAGCTACAAATTGTTTTTACATGTTATTTGAAAAAATATATAAAATTTTTCACATAGAAGAAGCATTCATTAAGTGACATGTATATACACATATACACATCTATGTAAATATTGGTAAAATAAAAAAGAACTAAAATACACTTTTTGAAGGGTAGACGACAATTTAAGCCAGAGAGATTATAAGACTTTTTAAAACAGAATTTTAAAGGACACAAGAAGTTCTAAACAGTAGATTCTATCCCAATTCCTCTAATACATTTGCTCTTCTCTGTCATCTCCACTCTGTCATTTATTTTCAAGCTCTGTCATTTTTAATTCTAGAGATTATCTGCATATTATTAATGGAATTAATAGTGATCAGTATGGAGAGGCTATATAGTGCAGAAAAAGTACTTACTGTGGCATATCTCCGGCTTTTGATTTGAAAGTTAAACTTTCACTATCAGAATCTGATGAACTGGCTCCTAAAGGAAAAATAAAAAAGTGCATCTTAATAATAATAATATTTATACAGTATTTTAAGGTTCAGAAAGGAATTTACAAGGATCTTCTTTGAGCTTCACAACAACTCTGAGAGAGAGTTATTATTATTATCCCAATTATACAAATGAAAAAAGTGAGGTTGAAAAAAATGAAATAATTTGCTGGCTTCTAGATAAATTAAAATAAGGCAACAACTTAATCATGGAACATGAGAGTTTTCTAGTACTGGACTGTCACAATTAGACACAATTATGCCATATAACTTTTACTTCATGAGCAGAACCAGGAGAACATTAGGCATGGTAACAGCATTATTGTATGATGATCAACTATGAATGATTTAGATATTCTCAGCCTCAGTCACTCATATTTACACAGTTAATAAATATCTGGGGCTAAAGTCAAATTCAGGTCTTTCTGATAATTAAGTCCAGCACTTTATCTATTGTACTATCTAGCTGTCTCTATATCTTAACAGCTTTTCTATTTGTTTCAGGATCATGTTACTTTGATGCTTGATTCCTAAATTTCAAGTATTTTGACTTGCTTATGCAGTAAAAGAGATAATGTTTCAGGCTGTACTCAGTTGAAGAGTCCTTTTAGAAAAAAAAATTCACATATAGAACTGATTTGGCCAGCTTGGAATGATAAAGAGCAAAGGTTTAGATGCATAATTCTTTCCAAATGATATATTCTTTTTTTTTTTTTTTTTTTTTTTTTTAATTTTTAAAATTTTATTTTTTTATTTATATATTATATTATTATTTATATTTATTTTTTGTTTTTTTATTTTATTTATTTATTTATTTTTTTTTTATTTTATAATTATAACATTTTTTGACTGTACATATGCATGGGTAATTTTTTACAACATTATCCCTTGCACTTACTTCTATTCAGATTTTTTCCCTTCCTCCCCCAACCCCCTCCCCCAGATGGCAAGCAGTCTTATATATGTTAAATATATTACAGTATAATTTAGATACAATATATGTGTGTAGAACCGAATTTTTTGTTGCACAGGAAGAATTGGATTCAGAAGGTAAAAATAACAGTTTACATTCATTTCCCAGTGTTCCTTTTCTGGATGTAGCTGGTTCTGTCCATCATTAATCAATTGGAATTGGATTAGTTCTTCTCTATGTTGAAGAAATCCACTTCCATCAGCATACATCCTCGTACAGTATCATTGTTGAAGTGTATAATGATCTTCTGGTTCTGCTCGTTTCACTCAGCATCAGTTGATGTAAGTCTCTCCAAGCCTCTCTGTATTTCTCCTGTTGGTCATTTCTTATAGAACAATAATATTCCATAACATTCATATACCATAGTTTACCCAACCATTCTCCAACTGATGGACATCCATTCATCTTCCAGCTTCTAGCCACTATGAAAAGGGCTGCCACAAACATTTTGGCACATACAGGACCCTTTCCCTTCTCTAGTAGTTCCTTGGGGTATAAGCCCAGTAGTAGTATGGCTGGGTCAAAGGGTATGCACATTTTGATAACTTTTTGGGCATAATTCCAGATTGCTCTCCAGAATGGTTGGATTCTTTCACAACTCCACCAACAATGCATCAGTGTCCCAGTTTTCCCACAGCCCCTCCAACATTCACCGTTATTTGTTCCTGTCATCTTAGCCAATCTGACAGGTGTGTAATGATACCTCAGAGTTGTCTTAATTTGCATTTCTCTGATCAATAGTGATTTGGAACACTCTTTCATATGAGTGGAAATAGTTTTAATTTCATCATCTGAAAATTGTCTGTTCATATCCTTTGACCATTTATCAATTGGAGAATGGCTTGATTTCTTATAAATTAAAGTCAATTCTCTGTATATTTTGGAGATGAGGCCTTTATCAGAACCTTTCACTGTAAAAATTTTTTCCCAATTTGTTACTTCCCTTCTAATCTTGTTTGCATTAGTTTTGTTTGTGCAGAAACTTTTTAATTTGGTGTAATCAAAATGTTCTATTTTGTGATCAATAATGGTCTCTAGTTCTCCCTTGGACACAAACTCCTTCCTCCTCCACAAGTCTGAGAGGTAAACCATCCCATGTTCCTCCAATTTATTTATGATTTCGTTCTTTATGCCTAAATCTTGGACCCATTTTGATCTAATCTTAGTATGTGGTGTTAAATGTGGGTCCATGCCTAGTTTCTGCCATACTAATTTCCAGTTTTCCCAGCAGTTTTTGTCAAATAATGAATTCTTATCCCAAAATTTGGGATCTTTGGGTTTGTCAAAGATTAGATTGCTATTTTTATTCACTATCTTGTCCTGTGAACCTAACCTATGCCACTGATCAACTAGTCTATTTCTTAGCCAATACCAAATGGTTTTGGTGACTGTTGCTTTATAATATAGCTTTAAATCAGGTACACTTAGACCACCTTCCTCTGACTTTTTTTTCATTAGTTCCCTTGCAATTCTCGACCTTTTATTCTTCCATATGAATTTTGTTGTTATTTTTTCTAGGTCATTAAAATAGTTTCTTGGGAGTCTGATTGGTATAGCACTAAATAAATAGATTAGTTTGGGGAGTATTGTCATCTTTATTATATTCGCTCGGCCTATCCAAGAACATTGAATGTCTTTCCAATTATTTAAATCTGACTTTATTTTTGTGGCAAGTGTTTTGTAATTTTGCTCATATAATTCCTGACTCTCCTTTGGTAGATATATTCCCAAATATTTGATACTATCGACTGTTATTTTGAATGGAATTTCTCTTTGTATCTCTTGCTGTTGGATTGTGTTGGTAATGTATAAAAATCCTGAGGATTTATGTGGATTTATTTTGTATCCTGCGACTTTGCTAAAATTCTGAATTATTTCTAATAGCTTTTTAGCAGAGTCTTTGGGGTTCTCTAAGTATACCATCATGTCATCTGCAAAAAGTGACAATTTGATTTCTTCATTTCCTACTCTAATTCCTTGGATCTCTTTCTCAGCTCTTATTGCCAAGGCTAGAGTTTCTAGTACTATATTGAATAGTAATGGTGATAGTGGGCAACCTTGTTTCACTCCTGATCTTACAGGGAAAGGTTCTAGTTTATCACCATTACATATGATGTTTACTGAAGGTTTTAAATATATGCTCCTTATTATTTTAAGGAATAGTCCATTTATTCCTATACTCTCAAGCGTTTTTAGTAGGAATGGATGTTGGATTTTATCAAATGCCTTTTCTGCATCTATTGAGATGATCATATGGTTTTTATTAATTTGATTATTAATATGGTCAATTATACTAATAGTTTTCCTAATATTAAACCAGCCCTGCATTCCTGGTATAAATCCCACTTGGTCATAGTGTATTATCCTGGGGATGATTATCTGAAGTCTATTTGCTAATATCTTATTTAAGATTTTAGCATCAATATTCATTAAGGAAATTGGTCTATAGTTTTCTTTCTCAGTTTTCGATCTACCTGGTTTAGGTATCAGTACCATGTCTGTGTCATAGAAGGAATTTGGTAGGACTCCTTCAATCCCTATTTTTTCAAATAGTTTACATAGCATTGGAGTTAGTTGTTCTTTAAATGTTTGGTAGAATTCACCTGTAAATCCATCTGGTCCTGGGGACTTTTTCTTAGGAAGTTGGTTAATAGCTTGGTCTATTTCTTTTTCTGAGATGGGACTATTTAGACTACTTACTTCTTCCTCTGTTAATCTGGGCAATCTATATTTTTGAAGGTATTCTTCCATTTCTTTTAAGTTATCGAATTTATCGGCATAAAGTTGAGCAAAGTAGCTCCTAAGTATTGTTCTAATTTCCTCTTCATTAGTGGTGAGTTCACCCTTTTCATTTTCAAGACTATCAATTTGCTTTTTCTCTTTCCTTTTTTTAATCAGGTTTACTAAGGGTTTGTCTATTTTGTTGGTTTTTTCATAAAACCAACTCTTAGTTTTATTAATTAATTCAATAGTTTTTTTACTTTCAATTTTATTAATCTCACCTTTTATTTTTTGAATTTCAAGTTTTGTGTTTGTCTGGGGGTTTTTAATTTGTTCCTTTTCTAGCAATTTTAGTTGTAAACCCAATTCGTTGGCCCTCTCTTTCTCTATTTTATGCAGGTAGGCCTGTAGAGATATAAAACTTCCCCTAATTACTGCTTTGGCTGTATCCCACACATTTTGGTATGATGTCTCATTATTGTCATTTTCTTGGGTGAAGTTATTAATTATGTCTATGATTTGCTGTTTTACCCAATCATTCTTTAGTATAAGATTATTTAGTTTCCAATTATTTTTTGGTCTATTTTCCCCTGGCTTTTTATTAAATGTTATTTTGATTGCATTATGGTCTGAAAAGGATGCATTTACTATTTCTGCCTTACTGCATTTGATTTTGAGGTTTTTATGCCCTAGTATATGATCAATTTTTGTATAGGTTCCATGAACTGCTGAGAAGAAAGTATATTCCTTTCTGTCTCCATTTAGCTTTCGCCAAAGATCTATCATATCAAACTTTTCTAGTATTCTATTTACCTCTTTGACTTCTTTCTTATTTATTTTGTGGTTTGATTTATCTAATTCTGAGAGTGCAAGGTTGAGATCTCCCGCTATTATAGTTTTGCTATCTATTTCCTCTTGCAGCTCTCTTAATTTCTCTTTTAAGAATTTAGATGCTGCACCACTTGGTGCATACATGTTTAATATTGATACTGCTTCACTATTGATGCTTCCCTTTAGCAGGATATAATGCCCTTCCTTATCTCTTTTAATTAGATCAATTTTTGTTTTTGCTTGATCTGAGATGAGGATGGCTACTCCTGCTTTTTTGGTTTTGCCTGAAGCATAATAGATTCTGCTCCACCCTTTTACTTTTAGTTTGAATGTCTCATCCTGTTTCAGGTGTGTTTCCTGTAAACAACATATAGTAGGATTCTGACTTTTAATCCAGTCTGCTAACTGCTTCCTCTTTATGAGGCAGTTTGCCCCATTCACATTTATGGTTAGAAGGACTAATTCTATATTGCTTGCCATCCTATTAACCCCTGCTTAAGCTTTTCCCCTTTCCTTCCCTTTTACCCTCCTATCCAGTATTAAACTGGTAAACACCACTTGCTTTTCACAGCCCTCCCTTTTTAGGATCCCTCCCCCACCTTAAAGATCCTCCCCTTATTTTACCCCTTTTCCTCGAAATTACTGTATTCCCTTCCCCTTAGCTTACTCCTTCCCTTTCACTTTTCAATGAAGTGGAAGAAGTTTCACCATAAATCGAATATGTCAATTGATACACGCTATGTTCATCTCCCTCCTTTCTTTCTCTCAGATATAATAGGTTACCTTTGCCTCTTCATGAGATGTAGTACCACCACTTTATACTTTTTTTATGATATAATCTCCTTTCCACCTCTAGTTTCTAAGACAAATTGTACATATGTTCTTTACATATTTTTTTGACAGAAGTATAGTTCTCAAGATTTCTTTTTACCTTTTTTAGAAGTCTCTTGAGTTCTGTATTTGAAGATCAAACCTCTTATGTAGGTCTGGTTTTTTCATCAAAAATAGATGGAATTCATTTATTTCGTTAAATGTCCATCTTCTTCCCTGGAAAACGATGCTCATTCTTGCTGGGTAAGTTATTCTTGGCTGCATACCAAGTTCCTTAGCCTTTCGGAATATCATGTTCCAGGCCCTGCGTTCTTTTAATGTGGACGCTGCTAGATCCTGTGTTATCCTTATTGTGGATCCTCCATATCTGAATTGTTTTTTTCTAGCAGCTTCCAATATCTTTTCCTTTGTCTGATGGTTCTTGAACTTGGCCACTATATTTCTTGGCGTTTTGATTTTAGGGTCCCTTTCAGTAGGTGATCGATGAATTTTCTCAATGTCTATTTTACCCTCTGTTTCCAAAACGTCTGGGCAGTTCTCTTTGATAATTTCCTCGAAAATGGTGTCCAAGCTCTTTTTTTCCTCCCATTTTTCAGGGAGTCCGATTATTCTCAAATTGTCTCTCCTGGATCTGTTTTCCAGGTCTGTTGTCTTTCTGGTAAGGTACTTGACAGTCTTTTCAATTGTTTCATTTCTCTGGTTTTGCTTGACTCCCTCTTGGTTTCTCCTTGAGTCATTCATTTCTACTTGTTCCAGTCTAATTTTCAATGATGTATTTTCTTCACTCACTTTTTTTATATCTCTTTGTAATTGTCCAATTGAGTTTTTATCTTCTATGGAATTTTTTTCCATTGTATCCATTTTATTTTTTAGAGAGCTGATTTCTTTTTCCAGCTCTCTAATCCTGTTTTCCTTGGACAAATGATATATTCTTTTCACTCAAAATACTCATGATCACACATAGAGCTTTAATGAATATGAGGTCAAAGGTATGCTAATAACTGGCTCCCCTTCCCATACCCCTATCTATGACACACTTCTAAATTTAATTTACATTATTAACATCTTGTATAGATGATTAAAAAGAATCCACAAAAAAATAATGAGGAGTAAATGTTCACACTGAAAATTTAACAATTGGTTCTCAAAAGTCTATATGAATAGGCTTCAGGAAACTTGCTTGAGGGCTCATAACAACCCTTCTAGAGATTCTAGAGGTTTTAGATCTATGTTCTATCTTAGGATCATAGATAGTGAGATGAAAAGAACCTCAGAAAACATCTAATCCAACATCCTCATTTTATGGATGATAAAGTTGAGTGACTTCTGTTTAAAATATTACTGCATATTTTAAATGAAAATTTACTTTCTTAAATTAAATATCAAATTTCCTAGAATTCTGTCAACTAAGCTTGTTAAAATTGGTCCTTCAACAAACATTTATTAAATGATTACTCTATAGAAAACACTCTGTTGAGGAAGATATAAAGTCTAATTAAGACACTGCAGTGTCTAGAGGACAAGACATTTACTGAAATGACAGATTACAAAATATATAGTTGATCCTTTTTCTTTCTATAGGTAAGGAAACTGAGGCTTGGATTCCTTAAAGACCTTTAATTGGCTATGACTACTTAGCCACTGAGTGGGAGAGGAGAGCTCTAACTGAACGACACTGATTCTATGTTATCTTGATTACTATTCAGAAATGCTCAAGTGACTGTTTATGAGAGGTAAAAGTTATTTTAAACTTTCCTCTTTCCTTTGAAAGGAGTATTGCTCAGGATCCATACCATAGATCGCTCATTTCCAAGGCCCAATTATCTGGCTTCTAGATAAATTAAAATAAGGCAACAACTTAATCATGGAACCTGAGAGTTTTCTAGTACTGGACTGTCACAATTAGACACAATTATGCCATATAATTAAGTTTTACTTCATGAGCAGAACCAGGAGAACATTGTGCATGGTAACAGCATTATTGTATGATGATCAACTATGAATGATAGATATTCTCAGCCTTCAATGATAGAAGACAATTCCAAAAGACTCATAATGGAAAATGCTATCCACACCTAAGAAAAAGAATTGATGAAGTCTGAATGGAGATCAAAGCATACTGTTTCTCACTTTTTTCCTTTTTTTTCTCCTTTTGGTCTGTTTCTGATTTCACAACATGACAATATGGAAATGTTTTATGATTACACATAATTACCTATATCAAATTGCTTCCTACGTTAAAGAGGGGCAGATAAGGGAGAGGAAGAGAAAATTTGGGACTCAAAAATAAAAATAATGAATAGTAAAAATTGTCTATGTGTAATTGGGAAAATATGATCAAAAAGTTCTATTTTACCATATTTTTATAAGAACCAAAACCAAATTGGTCA
The DNA here is from genome assembly GCF_048593235.1 of Sminthopsis crassicaudata. Lineage (NCBI taxonomy): Eukaryota > Metazoa > Chordata > Mammalia > Dasyuromorphia > Dasyuridae > Sminthopsis > Sminthopsis crassicaudata. The sequence continues at coordinate 84,367,935 of NC_133622.1, read as the reverse complement.
TCTTATATCTGAACATCAGTGAACTTTGTTTCAAGAGATAAGTGGACAAAGAGATTTCACTGATAATAAAGCTAAATATAAGGGCAAGAATTCAGTTTAATGAGTTCTTTTAGGGCAGTAATATGTAACTGATGCCCCTTAAATCATTCATTATTTGGGTGATGGATATTAAAGAGCATATTGATCCTTAAAAAGTAAGCTTTTTTTTTCAGCATTATCTTCTTCCTGAGCTTGATTCTTACCTTTCATTTATCTATTTTTATTTTAAAAAATTTTTATTCTTATTTTTTAACTTAAAATTTTCAGGTTTGGGCTTCTGATATCACTGAAAATGGTTCAATTCAATTCCCCTAAAATACTGGCTTCCTATAAGGGAGATAGTAGCATCAGTCACTTTTCCTATGTTCGTAGTCAACCAATAAGCATTTATTAAGCAACTACTTAGTTCCAAGAACTGTGTTGGATAATGGAGATATGAGCCAAAAGTAGAATAGTCCTTTTTCTCACTCACATGTAAGATATAGGATTATTTTGTGGAAAATATACTACCAGTTAGAGAGGATTGAGAAGGACAGAACGGGACATATCTTACCTAAGACCTATTAATGGATCCTGAGTCCAGATCTATTTCTGCATTGATAAAGAAGGAACTTAGCACCTAGCGGTGAATGGTGTTTGAACTAAGCTATGAAAGAATCTAGTGATTATAGATGTGAGAAAGGAGTACATTTCAGGCATGTGGCACAGTCAGTGTTTAGAGTTGAGAAATATAACACTGTAAATGAGTAACAAAAAGGACAGTTTGTCTGGAGCATCATATATATGAAGGGAAGCCATGTATAATAAAGCTGAAAAGGTGGGTTGAGCCGGGTTGAAAAGGGCTTTAAATGACAAACAGAGGAGTTTATGTTTTTTCCAGAAGCAATAATAAAGAGTCCTGGTGCTTACTGAATAGGGGAGTGACAAGGTCATATCTGTTCTTTTGGAAAAATCACTTTGACAGTTTTGTAAAAGACAAATTTAGAAAAGGAAGAGATGAGGTAGGGAAATCAATTACAAGTCTATGAGAGATGTAGCCCAATGTTCTGCCCTCAATTTCTTTTCTTTTTTCTTGTCTTGGAAATGTCATTCATTGAATGAGAATGACTGGCCCTGTCAATAGAGGGAAAGGGATAGAGATATTACAGAGGTTAAATTAATAAGATTTGACAAGTATTTGGGTATAATATCAATAACTACCATTCATAGAGCACTTTAATGTTATAAAGCACTTCACAAATTATTAACTCATTTGATCTTCACAATAAGTTCAGGAAGTAGTATTACCCATCCCATTTTACAGATGAGGAAATGGAGGCACAGAAAGCGACTTGCCCAAAGTCACACAATTAAGAAACATCTGTGATAAGATTTGATCTCTAGGCAAGTGACAACTCTTATTCTCAGTTTCTACATCTGTGAAATGGGGATAATAATGGCAGCTACCTCACAGGCATGTTATATGAATCAGATAAGACATGTAAGATGCTTAATGTGTTCTATAAAGGTTAGTTATTTAATGTCAATACAGACCTTGAGTCTGTTAATTTATCTAGTCCCCAGAACTTTGGTGATGCTGCACACTACAGATTCACCACAATCAATACAGGGAGATAGATAGGATTCCTGTAGCTAAGGAAGAGGGAGATTAACAGTCCAGGTAGGGGTAACAGGATGACAATCATCAAAACCAGTCCTCATCGCACTGTGGAACCTTAGACACTATGGTGACCTACCTGCAGCTTTCGAGTTACTGCATTACCCCAATTTGATGCTTACCTTGGAACCAGGGTAAGTTTCTTGTCCTCTACATGGAGGAATTTCCCAAGAGTCTATCCTTGGTTTTCTTGGCTTTACTCTATTTCTTCCTTCTCTTTTTCCTTCCCTTCTTCCTACCTGCTTGCTTGTAGCACTGCTTTGAGATAATGCTATTCTTTTTTTTTTTTTTTAAATAAATCTTCACTGGATTCCCAAAGTTCATGGAATAAAAACTTAAGCCCTCAATTTGACATTCAAAGCTTCCCACTATCTTTCCCCAAATTAACTTTTCTAGGCATTCCCCACTAGCTTGATATTGGTGGGAAAATGGGTAGAACCTGAGACTTGGAGGTAGAAAGATTTGAAATTAACAGCCTTCCTCAGATACTGATTAGCTGTGTGATAATGAGCAAGAGTTACTTGGTCCTTCTCAGTTTCATTTTGCTCAAATGTAAAAAGATTAGTGCCTACCTCTGAGGGTTATTATGAGGATCAAAACAAATAAAAATTGTAAAGCACTTTGCATAACTTAAAGTGCTATCTAAACATTATCCATAATGATGTGTCATCATGATTATTATTATTATTAGTTTATGGTTATTGAGTTGTTTCAGTGGATCCAACTCTCCATGATCCCATTTGGGGTTTTCTTGGCAAGGATAAAAGAGTGGTTTGCCATTTCCAGTTCAATTTCCAGATGAGGAAACAAAGGCAACAAGTTAAGTGACCGACCTACCCAGGGTCACACAGCTAGTAAACATCTGAGGCCAAATTTGAACTCAGGTCCTCCTGACTCCAGGGTCAGCACTCTATCCACACCACTATTTTGATGCCATTGTTGTTTTTCTTATTATTATTGTATAATTAATTGTGTGACCCTGGGCAAGGCATTTAAACTTTTTCAGCTTCAGTTTCCTAATTTGTAAAATTGGGATTATAATAGCACCTGTCTCCTGGGTTCAAATGAGATATTTGTAAAGCACTTTATAAACTTTAAAGTGCTATATAAACATATGAGTTTATATTAGTAAACATATTCTGTGATTCCAGCAAATTGTTCCTTTTATACATCTTATATTTCTCCCCTCTTCCTGGTTTTATGTATATTGTTCTTTTGACCAAGGACATCTCCATTTTAGCTGCTTGAAATTCAGTGCATTCTTTAGGACCTGCTTCCAATTTCCAATACTTCCAATTCTTGAAGTCTTCTTTAATGACCCCACTGGGAGGCAATCTCTCCCTTAGCTAAACTCTGATGGCCTTTGGTACAATTCCTATGATACTTGTCACATACTGCCCTGTATTTATCTTCACTTATACACATCCTTGAGGCTAAGGACCATGTCTTAGTTATCTTTTATCACTCACAGCACCTAGCATGAATGGATGGAGTTTGATTTGGAAGTAGTGGGGGAAAAGGACCAGAAAGGTAAATTGAAGTTAAATTACAGAGAAAGTGGAAAGTCAAGATACAGAATTTGTCCTGTAGGGATCTGCAGAGATACTGAAGATTTCTGAGTAGAGGAATGATGATATATAGAATTAATTCATGGGTCTGAGGAAGAAGCAGAAAAGTCATGTAAAAAAAACTAGGTCTGTTTTATGAACAGGCACAAGGTAATAAGGACAATAATAATGAAAATAAAAGAAGTTTAATATCACAAAGGACAGAGAGGACAAGATAACTTATGGCATGGGAAATAAAGATGAGGAGGGAGAAAATAATTACTCAGATTTCTAGGTTATGTAATTGAGAAAAGTATTGATTTCTTTAACAGCAATAAGGGAGTCAGGAAGAGCAATTATGGAAGATAATATCTTATTTTGGACATGTTGAGTGTGCAGGGATAATGGGTTATACAGGTGGAAATGACCAAAGGGAATTTGGACATGGGTGATGGGACTTTAGAGAAAAGTTGAACCTAGAGATATAGATTTAGAAATCATTCACATAAACAGAATAGTAGTAGCTATGGGAGTTATTATCAAAGGAAAGAAAAACAGAAGGCTTCAGAAAAGGTCTGTGGGGGTTGTAGGAAAGAGAAAAAGATGGTAGCAAAAGGAGCTGAGAAGGAATAGTCAGAAAGATTGGGGGAAAACCAAGGAAAGAAGGAGTGTGTCTATATGAATGTAATTGAATATTATTGTTCAGTAAGAAATGATTAGGAGGGGAAATTCAGAAGAATGAGGAAAGATTTGTATGAGCTGAAATAAACAGAACAAAGAGAACTATGTACACAATGATTGCAATCAATCCTCAAGCATTAATCAAGCACTTAATGAGTGCCAGGAGCTGTACTAAGTGCTAGAGACCCAAGTGTAAAGAACAAAACAAATCTTACTCTCAATGAATTGACATTCTCAAGTAATGGACAGGTAGTTAAAAAGACTTTGAACTTTGAATTATTGAAGGTTGTAGAAAAGAAATGAGGAAATTTGACTCATCCCTGATGCATCAGGGGTGGGAATAGTAGGACCAAATTTTTTATTCATTGTCTAGTTGGGATATGTTTAGTTAATTACTTTTCTGTGTCACGAAAGAGGGTTCAAATTGGAGGGGAAATACCGCCCTTCTGATAAAGACAAAAGGTATTAAAAAAAAAAGGATTGAAAAAATGGTAAATAATAATGAATGTTGCAAAGATCCGGGAGGATGAAGGCTTGGATCAGATGACTTCTTGGAAGCAACCCTAGTCTGATAAATTATCTGATCTTTGATCTTTGGTTGTTAGGAAGTCATTGGAGATTACTGAGAGCCTTTATTAGGGTGGTTAGGGCTGAAGCCCAGGGGATACTGTGGTAGCTATGGCACTTGTCCAATCAACACTGTCTCTTGCTGTTGACATGGGCACGCAAATAGATTATTCTTACCTAACTTCAAATATTTAAAACATACAATTGTAGGGTAGCACTGGAAAAAAGGTGACATTTTATCTGTATTTTAAGAACTATTTCTGCTTCTTTTTCTTTCTTCCTATTTCTTTCTTTCAGCAAAAGCTGATACATAGAAACAGGCAGTATTTGGTAATTTTTTTTTGGAAGGGAAACAAAGTAGAATAAACAAGGCTTCTCTGGGTTTTCCACACACCTGCCCATCCCCAGTCAAAACTCAATGTCACCTTTCATCTCAGGTGACAAGGCAGCTTCTGTCGGAGGTGGTAGATCGAATCCCCTTATCTGTGCCAACATTCTCATAGGGTGATTTCTTCCTCCTTCCCCATTCTACCTTCTCCCTTTCGTCATCTGCTTTGCACCTGCTGTCCAGGGCAACATCTCAGGTGTCAGGCTAGCTCTTTCTTTAGTGTTTGTATGCCATTCCTTGAGCTTGAGGACAGAGAGACAAATTAGAAGGCAAATTCTGCCTTCTTTCACTGTAGCTTTTATAGCAATAGATTTATGTGCCTGAACTAGAATATCTTCAAACACTGTTTTCCTGAAGTAAAACAGAAACTTTAAAGAATATGTTGGTGCTCTTCCCCAACCCCTTGCATCATGGTTATTTTCTAACAAGCTCCACTCCCATAAATTCTTTTTTTGGAATAAAAAAATGGTAAAACAAAAGAAAATCAGCATTCTCTATGCATAGATTCCCCTTCCCTCCCCTGAGATGTGGAAAGTAGTTTTTAAAGTGTATTTTAAAAGCTATTATTTATTTAAGATGATTTTATATTTAATTAGCCATAGATTAATAGCTAACAGATACCTTAGGTTAATTTAGTCTAACTTCCTCATTTTATGGATGGGAAAACTGAGGCCCAGAGAGATTAAACAATTGTCTCATGGTCACAGAACTAGTTAAGCTGAAAAGCCAGTGTTTGACCTGAGATACCATAAACTTGAGCACTCTGTCCACTCTGCTTGTTGTTGCTGACAAAATGAGGGTTTTCTACTCTGGGCATGAAAATTGGGAAGGAATCTAGAGTTAACCTATCTCTGGAATACTAGTGCTTAGTGAAGAACGATATTCCTTTTGGGTAAAGGAGAGCTAGAGATAAGTATCAACAGACTTTCTTTTCCTTAGCTTTTCAAGGAAGTATTTAATATAATAAAAGTCAATCATCTAGTTGCAACCTCAAGCTATAATACTTAGTTTTTCCTGAGGATAACTGCCAAGGAGTTGTTCCTCCCCCTCTTTTAAATACTTTTTAATGCCAACTATCTAGAAAAATAAAAGACTCAATGGCATTCTTTTTCATTTGAAATGTATTTCCTTTTGTGTATATTCTCTCCTCTCAGTTTGAATAGCAAGTATGATTTTTCTGTTCTCCTCACTTGTCTCAACCTGATAGTTTCCTTTTATTCTCTGAATGATGTCAAGGTTTTCAGAAGCAAGAACCACTCTGAAAGCATGGAGAAACATAAATACTCTCAAAATGGGAGCACTTATCATTAAACATAATTAACTTATATTCTTATTATTTATAATATACATAATTTTTCATTGAATATAATACTTTTTGCCTTTTCTCCCTAAGCATTCAAGTTCTACAGAAGGGTTGCTGTGGCCTTGATGAACAGTTTCATTGGCAACAGTTTATTCTGTCAGCAAGGGGAATGATTTAAGCCACAGAATCCCATCTCATGACCTCAGTTTGAGAGTAAAAATATTTGCCCTGGAGGGAGTTAACTTCAGTATTAGTGAGTTAATTTCAATGGTCAGTGCAAGTATGTACAATGTTAGAAACCTATACATTCATGCTCTTCCCCTGATGCCAAAAGACTTGTTCATTATTATAGATGATACACTACTTGGATTTTTTTGCCTTTGTACCTTCGCTCATGTTACCATTTTTCTTCTTTTTATTAGCCATGACATCGGACAAATCACTAAACCTCTTTGTCTGTAAAAAAGGGGGTTTTGAATAGATGACATTGAAGGTTCTGAATCTATCATCTTTGCCCGAACAAATCTAACTTGCTCCACAAGAATGGACTCAGATCTAACCTCTATAAGATGTTCCTTGCACATCCTAATCTAAAATTTCTTTCCTTCCTTTCTTGTGTTAATTTTTAATTTTTTTGGAGGGTTATATATTTATTCAGTATATTCTTCTACATGCACATGTTTTTGTCCCCAATAGAACATACAAAGTAAGAATTGTTCCTAGCTTTGTATCTAGATCCCCAATGCTGAGCACTGTTTATCACAAGAAAGTGCTTAATAAATACTTGCTGATCAAAGTAATGTCATTTGTCTCTGAATGCCAATAGCAGTTACTGTCTTCACAGTTCCTCTGATAAATGATAATATACAATCTTGTAATGTCTGTTACCTTGATCTCACATAATTCTTTGAGTGTCATTTAACTTTTGCCATGTTAACATTGTGCTTATGCAATTCCAGTCTTTTTGTTTTGTCTCCCCAGCTAGACTACAATACTTTAGAGTCCTAGTTTGAATTTTTCTCTAAGTACTTGTGGCTAGCTTTGTGGTAATATCTACTGATTCTTCAATCTTTCATTGCATGCCCCTATTATTTAACTGCTTGAATCTTATACTTTAATTATTTAAAAATCTATGATTCTTTGGTTTGGATATTCTTTCCATCTATCCATGAAGCCATTCCTTATTCAACTGTTTAATGGATATCTGTGGCTAAAGCAATTCATCACATAGTGGTCTAAATAAATCACATAGTGATCCTTTTCAAACTTAGCTAGGTTGGTCCTTGGAGGACAACAAAGAGCTGGATGACATGCCAGTACCCAAAGCCTTTTCAGTTTGTGGTGTCCTGGCACAGCTAACAATTCAGTTCAAGATGGTTCAAAAATTCCAGTATTTAAAAACCCAGGGTCCCTTCCATGTGGTGATGAGACACTGAAATAGGGCTTAAAGGTGAGCTGTATAAACAGAGCCAAAATCGGGTTTCCAGTGAATGCTTTTGACCTGTCAGAGAGCTTTCTGATTCAAAAGTTATATTTGATATTCTCTAATGGATTTGGTACAACTCTATGTTGACATACTAATGGTGGAGGCATGTTAGACAGTAATTCAGTGGGAATAGATCTGAGTCTGATTTAGCCCTGATGGAAATGAAACATGAAAATTATGGCAAAGTAGGTCTTCACTTTGAGTCATACAGCAAAACTAAGAGAAGTATCAATGCTTCTCTCACATTTCACATAATTGGACTTGTGGATTCTAACATGCTGTACTTGTCAGCTGTCTGACATTATTTTGCATATTTTGTAAGACCAACTGAATCATTTTTCTAAGGCATTTAACCTTGGACCTGAGAGATATGATGGATGGTTAAATCTCCATCTCCGCTACTCCCTCCTACTCCCTTCATACCTAACCTGTCTAAACGCAGTATGCAGTGATTAGAGCCCCTAACCCCTGATGGTTGTTTGGCAACTGAAGTCAGATCAGTGCTTCCATGTGGAAAAGGGTACATGGGAAAAAAGCTAATGGCCTTTGTTGGAAGGCCACAGGGGGCATGGAACTGACCCAACACATAGATGAACAGGAATAGACTCTTCCAAGTCATCATACGTCATACTGTCAATCTGTCAGCTTTCATTTAGAAGCAGTAGATGCCACGATGAAAAATGTTCTGTGCTTAGAGTCCCTGAATCTACTTACCAATACTGGATAATTCAGGATTGTAGAAGAAGGCAAAAAATAAAAATAAAAATGTCCAACATGGTAAGTTTGCAAATAAATGAATAAAAAACCATTTATTAGGCACTTAGTATGTGCATTCATTAGTGCTAAGTGCTGGACACATAAATGCAAATAGAAAGACAGTTCTTTTTTCAAGAAGCTTATACATAAGGGGGTGCACCATTGAGCAATTAGGTAGCTCAATGGATAAGAGTGCTGGGCCTGAAGTTGAGAAGATCTCAGTTCAAGTTCAGGCTAAAACACTAGCTGGACAAGTCACTTAATCTCAGTTTACCTTAATCTGTTGGAGAAGAAAATGGCACATATGGACACAACTGAACAACCATAAACTATGGAGTATGGCTTTGGGTTGGTGATGGTGAAGATGGTGAATGGAGCCATAGGACAAATCATTGACATATACATTTCAGGAATGATATAATTGTTGTAATTATTCTTCCCAAAAGTAGAAATGGAAGGGAGGGAAGGCTAGAGGCATAGCATAAGATGGTATAAAGAAGGCTAGAGAATCAATCCCAACCTAAGAAAGACTACTATTGGCATAATGTGTTTACATTTAACAGCTGTGATACTGGGATATCTTTGGCACATTTTGGTACGTTTGGTACATTTTAAAATAATCCACCATGACTCTCTTCCATATCTGTTCTTGTTGAGACATGAGAGCAAGGATGAATATCATTGAATTTAGGAAATTGGTAGGGTAGGGTCTTTATGATCCTAAGGCAAATAGATTGACCTGTCCAGGTTCACATAACTACTACTCCCTATTAGATAAACTCCTTGAAAGCAGGAACTGTCTTTTTATTTGTATTTATACATCCATCACTTAACACAAATGCATGGCTCTTACCAAGGCCTCCATAGGTCATCTTGGGAGGCAGTAGGTAGAATGTTGGATAGGGAATCATAGGTAGGACCTGAATTCAAATACCAGTGCTATGACTAACTAACTAAGTCACTTTATCTCTCTAGGACTCAATTTCTTCCTCTGTATAATGAGGGGATTGGTCTAGTTGAACTCTAAGGTCTCCTTCTGGCTCCAAATTTATGCTGTTATGATTTTGTGACTTAATGATTCCTTCCATTCCCCACCCAATTTTTGCATCTGAGGAAACTTAGATAAAGAAAGCCTTAAAAACCTTAAGCCATGGTCATATGGCTAATAAGAAAACATGTGAATAAAACTATATCATTTCTCTTGCAGATCAGGGCTCTTCCTACTATATCACATTCATGATAAGAGGATTATAGATCAAGAGTTGGAAAGAACTTGAGAGAGCAACTCCCTCATTTTAGGAAACAGAGATCCATAGAAGAAAATGACTGCTCAGAGTTAGTCAGCTAAGTAGTGGCAGAGCCAAGATGGGAATCCAGGTTCTCTGCCTTCAAAATAAGAAATTCTGTAGCTTACACCACAACATTTCAAGCAATTTAAATGATCATAATTAAGTTTGTTTCATTTTATCCACAGCATTCTCAAGGCTACTACCCATGCTATGACTTAACCTCATAATGTGGACTTTGTTGACAATACATGAAATCCATTCTTTGATTCCCAGTCTCTTATTAAAGGCACAGTTTACAGACAGAGCATAAATATTAGGCAAAGGCGATTACTTTCAGAAGAAAAATATGTCTTGCCCGCTCTTAGGAAACCGGTCTGAGAGTATATGCAAATGAGAATATTAAATAAATTCATTTCTGAATATTTGCTATTTCTTCTTCCACTTTTTTTTTTTTTTTTAAAGAGAATGAAAAACTCTGAGGGCAATTATCTGGTGAAAAGTTCAAAATTCAGGTAATGGTGACTTTAGGGACTTCCCTTTTCTTCCTGAACTTCAACTATTAAATTTTATAAGACAACCAATTACCAGGCCATGGACCAATCTATATAGTGGATTTTCCTGATTTCAGGAACATTTTAAAAAAGGCAATGTTTTATGCTTTTCAGAGAGATTGGCTCCAAATGTTTTGAATTATATTATTGTTGATAAAATGTTATAATAAATTTAATAGACCACACTTTGCCTTCAAGGTTATCACTCCCCTCACTACTTTACAAATACAAAGTTATGCCAAAAATGATGTTATTTTAGAGAACAATAGAGCCATAATTGAAGGGAGGAAAATGCCTAGGGTGTAATGAAAATATAGGAAAAACCCATTACAATCTTCTACCTAATAGTGAATTCTTCTGTATGTCCCTGGGACTCCTTACTTCTCATCCCTTCATCAAGAATTTTATAATTTAAAATAATTATAGACACAGTGTTTTAAGCGTGGCCTTGTTTTGAATTCACTAGAGAAAGATTAAAATAATTCTTTATATTTAGTAGTGTGTGCCTTGATGTGAATGTTAACAAAAATGTTTCAAATTAAGAGGATCAAACTCAAGAAAATGAGACATGTATCTGACATTCTCACCATTGGGCTTTCAAAGGTTTTCTTTCACATTATATTTGTTTGTTTAGTGGAAATAGGTTTGGATCAGAACAGTGGTCATAACTTAGCTATCAAATGGTTATAATTAGAAAAGTATTTGAGCCTAGAAGCTGTATACTGCATACACCCAAGTTTTAGCTTGGGAGTTTTCAACATTTTCCTTCTCCTTACCTTCAATGAAGACTTCAGCAGATGTTGTATCTGAACCACTAGGATTTGTAGCCAGGCAAGAGTAACGTCCTGTGTCGTCCTCGAAAGCCTCTGCAATGATGAGGGTATGGAGACCTCCGCTCTCACACTGAATCTGGATGTCTGGGGAGTTCTGAAGCTCTTTTCCTTCACAGAACCATCTGTAGGTCATATGGAATATGAAGGACAGAGCAGAAAAAAATAGTTATGTTTAAAACAAGGTAGAAGTGAAAGTCCAGATGCCATATAATGAGATACTAGTTTGATATGAAACTACACAGATATTACCAATGAGAATATCAGTTCTGGACTGCACTCTTGCATAATTGGGGAAAATATGTAGTCTTTCCCCAGAAAATACTTTTTTTTGTAGACTTTCCTTGTCAGTCAATCTCCATTTAAAAATATGGGATGTCAAACCCCTAAAATAACATAGTCTTATAGAATATGAACAAAAATTTAAAATGCTTTGAAAAAGGAAAATAATTGGGTTCTACCAATACACATCTCATAATTTTATGATTAGAAAAAACTAAAACAAATACTTCTTTAACTGATTACAATTTAATCAAATAAGCAAATGAAAATAATTAGGAGAGAGTAGCTATAACCTTACTATTCCTGTCAAAATTCAGTCTATAGCATTTTCCACAACTCTAGGCTATACAATTAGCCTAGAAATACCAGATGTAATTTCTTCCACATTTCTGTTACTTTGAAAAGTTTCTAGTAGGCTACATGACCTTGGAGACTTTATATAGACACAGAGTCTAAGTTGTAATTCATTCTTACTGGTCAGCTCTTTTCCTTTCCCAAACAACCAGAAACCTGGTGGGGCTGATTCTAGAGGGCCTCAGGTTTTTTTTTTTTTTTTTTTTTTTAATACAGACAGAATTAACTAGCATTCTCCACTTCTCTCAGTCTCTTTGTCTGTCTCCCTTTCTCTCTGTCTTCCTCCCTCCCTTTCTTGCTGTCTCTTTTCCTTCTTCCTTTTTTCCCTCCCTCCCTCCCCCTTCTCTCTTTCTTCTTCTCTTTTCCCCTTCTTCCCTCTCTCCTCTTTCTCTCTCTCTTCCCTTTTCTCTGTCTCTCTGTCTCTCCCTCTCTTTTTCTCTCTTTCTCTGCCTGTCTCTCTGTCTCTATTTTCCTCTGACTCTCTATCTGTCTCTCTCTTCTCTTTCCTCCTCCTTTTATCCCTCCCATCCCTTTACAATTTTCAACTTCCCCTTTCATTCTATAAAATGAAAAAAGTAGCTGTGATCCTAAAAACTTGCCAACTCTGATTTATTTTAAAAGAAATACAAAGGAATTTGCCACTTGACACAAACAAAAGAGCTTAAGTCCCTTTTGACACATTGTCCATTTAACTACTAATCACTTCTTCGAGATTTTCCTTGAGACTAATCTTTCACTGAATTCTTGGTCTTGGAATCCTTTCCTGAAAATTTAGTATTTAGGGACTTAATCTGTAGCCTTCCCTATATTTAAGGAAGTGTAACACAAGTACACTGTCTGCTTTAAAGTAATAGTAGAATATTCTTAACAATAACACTGGTAAATAATGCAAAGGAACTTGTTAATATGGTATTTCTATTTGGTAGAAACTTTAGAGACATTTTTAAAGATGAATATTTGCTACTGATAGAAGAACAGAATGGATATAAAAATTAAGGATCAAAGTATTGCCAATTATCATCCTTCTAAATAACTGGAAGATGTGATATATGCTAGTGGTACATCTTGTGAAACATGTTTTGTTATCAACTTAGAAGACAGTACTTCCAGATTTCAAGGTCTAATTCAAGTTGTCTTTCTTCGAATCCTGTATTATTTTCTCTGCTCTTTCCATTCCCACTGCTACTGTCCTAATCCAGTCCTTATTACCTCATGCTTGGACTA